>NW_024545247.1:0-292578 GCF_903064755.1 Maudiozyma barnettii
AGTTACTCTAGGTGAAGGTTTACCTAACTTTTCAGTTTTCATTGAATCTGTAGTCTTATTAAAAAAAATTGAAGTAAAACTCAGTAAGGTATAGTTTTGCACTTTGTAAACGTCAGAAATAGAAATATATAGCTCTTTATACAATAAGATGCAAGAGACGATACTAATGGTAAAGGATTTTTTTTTGTAGGCCAGAATTATATTAGTTTCCGCTTTTCTTTTTTGACGGATAAAATTCATGCAATCGTTAAATAAAATTTACCTCATATTTATGTTTAAATGTATTTTGAGCTCACACACTTGTGTTTTTTAATTGCTTGCATAAATATATCAGAGATTGTTGCCCTTGGTACCTAAGTTGCAACAAAATATTTTGCATGGTGAAAAGTACGTAACTTTTTGTATGGCCGCTTTTCTATTTGGGTCCTGTGCACTAACTTTCAAAGTTTAAAAGATAAAAATTTAATATTGAAAAGTACGTAAGTACCCAAGGTGAATTATAGTCGATTTTGGTACTTAGGGGGCGATATTGGATTGCCATTGTAGGGTAACTAAACCTAATAAGTAGAAATTTCTACTTGATATAATTCAGCCTAACCCTACATTACAAGAACTACTCTTTATTGTACATTATATATATATTTAACTTAAACTCTCTATATAGATTTGTGAGCTGGATCACTTATTCTAGGATATTATAATCCATTTTCGTTATTGTCTAAGACACTCAATTCTAGTAACTCTCTTTATTCGTTACACTCTTTGTGAATACATAAAACTTTTTCTTGAGTATTATATGAAGTTTGTTTAAATTTATAAATATAAATGACAATATATTATTAGGATTATTATTTGGATAATTGCAATTTATAGAATGCCTTCATTAACAGACGAAAGAACGAATATATATGAATATTAAAAATATTCGATTGGATAAGAGAATAAAAAAAAAAATAATCTATCAGTATAAAATTTACTGTACTTCAGGATTCTAAATCATGAAGGTTGCAAATAATAGACCAACCACAAATGTCAAAATGTTGTTTGAAGCAATGGCACCAATACCATTGTATTCAGACACATTTGCTGTGGTAGATGAAGCTGATTGAACTGGATATTCAGAAACAGCAGGTTTCTTAGAAGTTGTTTCAGTAACAGCAGGCTTGTTAGTTGTAGTCTTAATAACTGTAGTGACAACAGCAGTTTCTGCGACTTCAACTTCATTAGCACTGGTAGTAGGTTCTGGAATTTCAACGTAGTAGTCAGTTTCAACAACTTCTTCTGGGTTACCATATTCATCTGTAGAAGTGTATGTTCTAATGCTGGTAGAGTATGTGGATGTTTCAGAACCAGTGTAATAAGAAATTATTGTCGTAGAGATGGTAGTTTTTTCTTCTTCGGTATTTGGAGTTCCTGGAGTTTCAACAAGATAATCTGTTTCAATCACTTCTTCCTCATTACCTTCAGCATCTGTGGTATAGTAAGTTGTAACAAAAGTTGAGATAGTTGTTGTCACAGTGACATCACCTGGAGTGTAGGATGTACTAGCAGTGGTAACAGTTTCGTCCACACTTGGTAACTCTACCTCTATATCAGTTTCAACGACTTCTTCCTCATCACCTTCATCATCTGTAGTGTAGTAAGTGGTAACATGTGTAACAGTAGTTGGAGCAGTAACACTACCAAACTCAGTAGTAGTCTTGACAATTGTAGTGGTTTCGTCAACACTTGGAAGTTCAACATCAATATCGGTTTCAACGATTTCTTCCTCCTCACCTTCATCATCTGTAGTGTAGTAAGTGGTAACATGTGTAACAGTTGTTGGAACAGTAACACTGGTATAAATGGTAGTAGTCTCTGCTGTAGTTATTGTGGTCTTTGGACCTGGTTCCTCAACGTAAAATGTTGTTTCAGTAGTAATAATACCATCGGAGCCTGTAATAACACCGGTAGCAGTGGAGTAAGTAGTAGTAACAGAAGCAGTGCCATGAGTGTAAATAGTTGTTGCAGTAGCAGTAGCAGATGTGCTTACTGGAGTCTCTACAAAGAAAGTAGTTTCAGTTGTAATGACACCATCGGAGCCAGTAGCGACACCAGTAGCAGTGGAGTAAGTAGTAGTAACATCAGCAGTACCTTGAGTGTATTCAGTTGTAGCTGTAGTGACATATGTATTTGGATCTGGAGTTTCTACAAAGAAAGTAGTTTCAGTTGTAATGACACCATCGGAGCCTGTAGTTACACCAGTAGCAGTGGAGTAAGTAGTAGTACCAGAAGCAGTACCTTGAGTGTACTCAGTGGTAGCTGTGGTGACGTAGGTATTTGGATCTGGAGTTTCAACAATGTATAAAGTTTCAGTAGTAGCATGGCCATCGGAACCTGTTGTAGTGTAGACAGTAGTACTAAAGGTACTGGTAAAAGAACCAGTCCATTGAGTCGTAGAAGTATGGATGTTATTTGGACACCCTTCTGGTTCATCTTTGAATTGATAGATATGATCATCAAAATTAGTGTGGACATCACCGTGGGGATCTTCAAAAGATAATTCTAAAGTACCATGGTAATCTCTGTTAGCATATAATAAACGAATTGGGTAGTAAACACCAGCCTCTAAATTGTAACTAACAGAACCAGACATATTGTTATCAGCTTTCCAGATGACAATCAAATCAAAAGCCTCAGGATCACTAACAGTACCTTCTTCGTCACAACATTCGAAGGCATTACCAGCACCAAATGATAAATAAGCCAAATCATCGGCAACCAGATTAAAAGTATAGTGGCCAGATTCTTGAGCGTAAAAATAACCAGTAAGCAACATAGTGAAATTAGAGACACTCATAGTATCACCATAATGGAAATTTTCTGGTAAACCACCCATAACTTCTTTACAATGAACATTTAATTTCAGATCTAGTGTGACATCGTCGATATCGGTAGCAGTACCGAAAAGACCACCACCAAAGGTTTCATAACCACCGTGTTGAAATTCACTAGATTGATAATAGTTTGAGTAACAAGAACTGGAACTTGCATCATCGAATGGATAATGATATAGAGACATATCAAAACCTTGAGTACCCACAGATTGAGGTTTACAACCTTCTGCGGCATTGGCAGTTCTCACAATAACGGTGGAGAATAATAGGAATGAAGTAAACAAACGAGCATGTATGCTTCTAAAGCTTGAGAATACAGTCATTTTCAATTAAAATAAATATTTTAAAATATTAGTGTTAATAATTGAAATGACGTTGTATGTTGGTTTATTTGAACAAGAAGAGATTAATACAAATTAAACAAAACAAAAAAGATGTTTCATATATACAATATGGAATAGTTTTCCAGATTATATTTAAATTTCAACGAAGGTAAGCATTTATATATCCGAATTGTTTCAATGAGTTACTGACTGTTTTATCAATATTTTAAATGAAAATATTAAGGAAATTAAAGTAAAGATTTTCTATGAGCAAGGGGTGCTAGTGGGGTTTCCATTACCAGATAAGTAATTAAGTTTTACTTTTTTTTCTAAAAAATGATAGTCAATATGTGGTTGCAACTATACTATAACATCCATAAGCTTTGTCAATTTTTTTTATGTTATTATTCTGATGCGCCGTCAAGATAATAGAGACAATAGCTGCAGTTCTCGAAAATTAGATTCATCGAAGAAAGAAAGAAAAAGGATATGAGAATAAGAGCAGTATTGTTAAATTGGTTATTCCTAAGATAATTTAGAAGAGGAAGTCGGTACATATCAAATATTAAGTAATTCCATTTATTTGTATATCCATTTTAAAGAAGTACGAATAAATTTATCGATTATCCTAATTCAATTATTGTAAACAACAAAAGCTTAAACAGATAACGAACATTGCAAAAAGTTTAAGATAATTGTCATATCGATCCATACCTTTTAATAACTTCAAGGATATAAAACGAAGGAAAAAGAAAAGAAAGGATAAAAGATGAATAGAATCGATGCGCTTCATTTACTGCAAGTCACTTGTATTCCGTAACATAAAGTTTCTAAAGCAGTCCTCACGTATCTATTTGTTTAATATTTTTGGGAGTTAATAAACATAGAAATGTTGAACATTTTATTAAAGAAAGTTAACATACATTATTAACCATTCAGTTTATTCCTATGAGTTCTTAGTTGTACTGTCAATTCATTTAGTTCTGGGTCTTAATAAGTGAGTTGAGACATCCGAGATGTAGAGCAATGGGGAAGGGGACATATCATGCTTTATAAGTTGAAATAGTTGAAGAAATCCCATTGTCAACTCTGTGAGAAACAGAGAGAGACTATCTCCCACGTCTTCTAATTCTATATTTTTGTACTTCGCTTCTATGTCACAGCTTGACAAGTTGCTGCTTGACGCTGCTGTTGCTTCTTTTGCTGCTGCTCCTGCTGCTACTCTTACCACTACCAGTAGCCCCCCGGCAAACAAACAAAAAAATATTCTCTCATTTACTTTTTTTCGGTTGCCAGGCAGAAGATGTCCGAAGGGACACGCCATGTTTCCTAAAACGGACAATGCTAAATAACAAGGATAGACCGAACGATCTGTTCCTCTTTCCTCCTTCCCCCTTTGGCCTTGCTAGACAGACTGCAGGAGTACTTCTCTTACTGGCAAAAAAACGATAAAAAACAATTTCAATTCTTAAAAATGGCTGCATCTAATTCAACCAGAAAGAGATTGGGAAAGACCTGTAACTCTGTCAATAGTCTTCCTTGTTCCATAGGGGGCAGTTAACATTCTCTCGAACAAATGCGAGTGTAATTCCGTGGGCTTTGAAGAAACGTCTTCTGTTGGTTGTGGTGGACGACCACCAGGCCAGACTTTCTGAACGTAAGAAATTTGCGCACAGTATGTTCGTAATATTGTTATATTTCTTTTTTTTTTGGGTATCTGTAACATCTGGCACCTCCTTATGGATTTTACAACATTTCCTAATATGGTATACCATTATAATTTCTTCGTGAGTACTTATAGGACATTTTCCTGCATAACTTACAAAGAAATAAGGTTATGTACACTTAAAGACTCGTTTCGTAATATTTCTCGTAAAGAATAATAATTGTAATTATAATAATGGCACTTGATATATCTCTCAGTAGTTTCTCTATCTAAATGGGATTTACAATATTTTTAAGATGAATTAACATAAATATTCATATAATTTTTTCCTTCTCTCAGTATTTCTTAGATACGTAATTTATACCATACCAAAGGGGAAAGAAAAGTAACTTAAGAGAGCAATTGATACTGTTTTGTGTTGAATATTAGGATTTTGTATCTATATATAGATTGTAAAAATGTGTGTATCTGTTAGTTATTCATATAGCATATAATCGAATAGCACACACTCGTTCTCTCTATCTATCTATCTTGGGAAAACTATCGCAAAAGGTATCGTGATTGATAATATCCACATTGTAAAATTGAATAGTAAGAGTACTTTGCATTTAATATTTGTTGACACAGAAGTATAGTATAAAATGTATGAAACTCTCCCATACCGAAAAGGGAATTGTACAGCTAAACAAGGAAAGAAGGTGATGCAATAAAGATATTAGGATTGTATTTTTCAATTTATCCCTCTCTCATTAAATTTCCCATTTTGGTAAACAGGGTTGAAAGCTCTTTCATAAAAAGTACAAACTTGAGATTTGGACATAATTTAAAATAAAAGAAGGAAGAAAAAGCGAGGTGATGAATTCATTATATCCTCATCAAGAAATATGGAGTTGATGGAAATTAATATCCCTTGAAAAGTAAATTAAAGTAAAAATGGTTTATAGGAGGTTATGGTTACTGAACGCCTCAAAATTGTACAAAAATATGGATAATTTGATTATCATTAAGTAATGAACAAACTTTAATATGACTGCAAAATGAAAACGAAAAGAAAAAAAGGTGCTATTTTTGGTCAACAAATCTCGGTTTCAAGTGCTTTTTTCCCACCAATGGTCTCTTCTACATACTATTGTTATCTCTAATTTAAGTCAATCTTTCTTGATATTGATTTTTTTTTACAAAACAATGGAAACTAATATTATGAGACCAAGAACGATGTTTTGTACTAGTTTTTTATTTGATAGTTAGTATTATAATCATCTCTATAAAGTTACTCCATAAAGGATGGTTTTAAAGTTCTATGCCCTATCAAAATCTGGTATGTATTAGCATGTGTTCCTCTTGCTTAATGTTGCAATATTTTAACATTATACTGTAAATTTAAACTCCAATACTCTTGCATTATCTTAATTAAATACCTTGAGATCGATGAATTGTAAAAAAATGTACTATCTTAGTTGTCTAAGAGTAATAAAAATAGAATAGACAAGCACTCAAAGAAACTAATTAAAAACACCAAAAACGGAGTCTATTGCCATCTCTCTCTCTCTCTATCTTTCTCTCTCTCTCTCTCTCTCTCTCTCTCTCTTAATGAGGCTCATCTCATCTCATTTTCTCCTCGCAGACAAGCACATATATGTTTCTTAAAAGGAGCACAGACACCGAATTCTCGATACTTTTCCGGGATGCTCTCGGCTTATTTTGAAAAGCCTTTCCAATATCAAAATAACGAAGTCATTAACAAAGGTTTAACTGATATATAACATAGTTAACAATTGTAAATTTACTTTATATATTTGGAACCCATAACTCTAATGTATTTATAAATCTATTAAATAGAAAACTCAAATTAAAAGATAATGTCAGAATTACCCCTATATACACCAGTTGCGACCACTACTCAGGCGCAAGATATAAAGAATCAGCCAATATCCACAAACGATGAACAGTTTATGTCCATATATCTACCTTTTAAGGTGTTTAATTCGAAATTTCGATTCTTTTGGTATCATTATTGGACCCCATTGATAAATAAATTACTCACTGTTTCTTTTGTTGGATTTTTCACTACATGTTTCATTGTATCCCCTAGAGTATCAGTAATTTTACCAACTGTGTTACTTTCAATATGTATCGTAATTGTGGCTATTTTAACAGGTTGTAATACTTTTGGTATTGGGGATAGATTAAGTTTATTAGATTTTAATGCTAAAAAGGCATTTTTAACAGATGTAATTAATGAAGCTCCAGATTATAGAATCAAAAGATGGAACATAATTGCTGCTAGAATGAATAAATTCTTATATGATGAAGAAATATTTCCAAATTACTACACTTTATATGATGGTAGGGATTGTTTAAACATGTATAATTTCCTTGTTGCATCTTTGAAACCCTCCGGTTTCCATGGTGCCCTCCAACAATTTTTTGGTTTTTCAAAAGCTCTAACCAACTCCAATGAAAGTTCGTCGGTAAGAGATGTGGATGAAATAACCGTGGACCTCTTAACCGGTTTGGTAGTGAGGGCTCAGGAAGTTATACGTACCTCTATTGAGAATTTATAACTATAATTTGTTTTCTCGATGAATTGTTCATTCTTTCGTGTTCTGTTTTTTGTTGCATTTTATTATCTGGTGATGGTTTTTCTCTGGTGAGAAATATATTCTGAGTCACAGAATTTTAAATACATAATTCATATACAACTTTAACTAGATGATGTTTTACAAGAAAATTTATTATGTTCTTTGTTTTTTTCTGAATACTCTTTAACATATATCATAAACATTAAGAGCACTGAAGAAAAACAAGCTTTCCAAAGAGGCCTGCTTGATAGTACTATACTTATACTTACTGTCAGTAAGACCAATTTAACACATTCTTAAATTTAATAAATTTGTTGAAGTACGGGCTGATTTTCCTTTAATCATTAGTTTTGAATAAACATTTTTACCCAATTTAATATTCCGATATCTCCAATGCACTGACACCTTCCCCAAAAACCAAATGCCAATTCAATAAAAATATGTAACTAGGTAGTAATTTCGTTCTAGCTTGATTATACTTCATCTAGTAAGAAAAAATTAAGTTGGTTCTTTGAAACCATGTGCTCCCTTATGAAAAAGTTTATATTCGATATTATCTTTATTTATTTTTTGGTATGCAATTAGGAGCCCACAGTACAATGCGATTAAAAGAAATAAGTCACTCCGATACATGTGCGTTGGAAATAATATTAGAATATATTAAACAACCATGCTACAGAGTAACATTATACAAATTTAGTTATGACTAGACTTGGTGATAGAGTTAATATACAAATAAGAACAGTTTATGGATGTTGAAGAAATATTCAACTATTCATTTAAACAGAGCAGAGACATATGCTCGGAAATATCACCCTGTCATTTTATCATTATCACCTGTTTGTTATGTATAAAAGAACTATATATATGAATGGTTTTTGTGAATTAGAAAAATAGTTACTTAAAGTTTCTTGGATACACTAAAAAATAAAACAACTTCTACAATTAAGATTATAACTTTACCTACAACAATTTTAATAAAACATATCATGACTACTGATAAAATCACTTTCCTGTTAAACTGGCAACCAGCTCCCTACCATATTGCAATATTCTTAAGTCAAACCAAAGGTTACTTTAAGGAACAAGATTTAGATGTGGCCATCCTGGAACCATCCAACCCCTCTGATGTTACAGAATTAATCGGATCTAATAAAGTTGATATGGGTTTGAAAGCTATGATTCATACATTAGCTGCTAAGGCACGTGGTTATCCTGTGACCTCTGTGGCATCCCTTTTAGATGAACCATTTACTGGTATTCTTTATTTAAAAAATAGTGGAATCACTGAAAACTTCCAGTCTCTAAAAGGTAAGAAAATTGGTTATGTTGGCGAATTTGGTAAGATCCAAATTGATGAACTAACTAAGCATTATGGAATGAAGCCTGATGATTATACTGCTGTTAGATGTGGTATGAATATTGCAAAGTTCATTGTTGAAGGAAAGATCGACGCTGGTGTAGGTATCGAATGTATGCAACAAGTTGAACTCGAGGAACATTTGAAGCAAAAGGGTCTTCCTGTCACAGATGCAAAGATGTTGAGAATTGATAAATTAGCATGTCTTGGTTGTTGTTGTTTCTGTACAATTCTTTACATTTGTAATGACAAGTTTTTAAAGGAAAACCCTGAAAAGGTAAGAAAATTCCTAGTTGCTATTAAGAAAGCCACCGATTATGTTTTAAGCGATCCTGTTACTGCTTGGAAGGAATATGTTAATTTCAAGCCCCAATTGGATAATGAATTATCGTATAAACAATTCCAAAGATGTTACGCATATTTCTCTGAATCTTTATTCAATGTTCATCGTGACTGGAAAAAAGTTACAGCTTACGGTAAAAGACTAGCTATCTTACCACCGAATTATGAAGCGAACTATACTAACGAATTTCTGTCTTGGGTTGAACCAGAGGAAGTCTCAGATCCTTTGGAGGCTCAGAGATTGATGGCTATTCATCAAGATAGGTGCAGAAAAGAAGCTACATTCAGAAGATTGGTTCTACCAGCATGAACAAGATGAGACTTTGAGGCAGCCCCACTGAACTTTTTTTTTATAAATTACTTCCTAATTTTTTTTTTAAGTTTAGCGTCAAGACTCAAGAATACATATTTCATTTTTTCTTTCTTTTAATTTTTTATTTTATAAAAATGTTAGCTCAAATATAATTTTAGTTGAATATATCGTTTGTATAGTTTTAATATAGGTTTTCAACTAAATATAAGAATATTCGAGTGGAATACTGAAGGTCACACCAGAGTCTGTGGTAGGGGGTACTTCAGAAAAAATTAACGCCATTTCGGCGCATTCGGAATCATCGTTTGTAATTGACTGTCATTATCAACTAAATTTATATAAATAAAGAACTTAACTCAATTGTGTTAAGTTTATTTTTATTTGCTATCAATCAGTTCAGATAACAAGTAACTGAAAGTTATCAGTCTTAAGACAAATGAAATCAATATGGTTCAATTTGGACACGGTTTCAGAGAAAAATACTATGCGTTATTAGATAAAGATGTTATCCCTGTCAATAATTGTCCTTAGGATACTATATATATTATTGTTATGTATGAACTAAAAACAATCTGAAAAAGAAGATCATTATCCTGATGCTTTATATCTTACTAGAGCAAAAGAAATATTTGTTGTACAAGTGAAGGTGCTGTCAGATTACATTGGGTTGAACTTCAGAAATCATCCTTTGGTTCGAAATGCTACTATGGCTATCAATACAGTATTGAGATTCATTCCATAGAATTTTGAAAAAGATGGTATGTTGGTTCACAAAATTTCCTACGGGCTTGATTAAACACAGTGAAATTTCTACATGACTAGTATGCTATTAAATTTTATGCTACGAGCAACTTATTCCCAATGGAATATGATGAATTGATGAAAATATTGAGAGAAAATTGGCAATAAGTAAGCATAAACTTTGTACTTTTGATATGATATTTTCCATGCCATGTGTCATGTCATCATTCAAAAATATGATAAAATTGTGCAAAAAAAATATGATAAAGTTGTGCAAAAAAAATAATGTTTTGAGTTTAATAGATGGTGCACAAGCCATTGGAATGGTATATCTTAAGTTTTTGATGAGCTACAACCCACTTTTCCTAGCTACTAATTTACATAAGTGTATGAGCGTCCCTAAATATTATGCAATGCTTTCTGTTAATCTAAAAGATCACCACATAATTCAAACTAACACAATTTCGTAGCTAACACAATTTTGTAGTCTTGTACCGACTTGGGGTTTAAGTCTCCTTCAAAATTTACAATTTGTATAAGGTTATTAGCCTTACAGTAGTAGTGCCGATGTATATAACTTTGGTAGGCTTTTAATGCTATCTCTTTTACCTGCTAAGAGGTCACAAGGAATGTCTTAAATTGTTATGTTAGTGTATGCTCGTATGAAGAGTCTGGGTCACTATTATGGTGTGCTTTCTTATTCTATGAATTACTTATAATTCCTAAAATTGTTCTCGACTTTATTCTTGTCTGACGTCTTTCAACTGAAGGGCGAGTTAAATTATGTTAGATATTATAATCCCTTTTATAGGAGTGTTCTTTATCGTCGGTGAATTATGTGTTCATAAGTATTCACTTGGTCTTGCCCCCATCGCTCTGGATTGTTATTCCGGCTTCTCCAGCTATTAACTCAACAACTCATGCCAGAAGGATTCTAATAGGTTGGTTAAATACGATAATGTCGTACCGGCTATTGTATATAAAGAAGATGTCTGTGTGGTCTTACAATGCGCATTACGTCACGCCCTCGTACGAGCGATCCCTCATTGTACGTCTCTTTCTGAGCCAAACGCATCTAAATTTGTCCTTCACGATGACAATTCAATTCATGCGGAATAAAGTGTCAGCAGTACCCGGTGAAGTTCACGGAACTTATTCATAAGATAATTCTGAATGTAAATGCTACAATTAATGAGTAAAATGAAGACAAGGATTAGCTAATACCCAACTTGCCAATTTTGACTACTTAAAGGGTAAACATTGTTACACGTCTTATATATCTAATGGTCTTGAGAAAGGTTCTAAAGAATATTCAGATACAATCATTATCGAAAGGTTGTGGTGTTTGGGTACGGTGTCATTTGTTTCAATATTATGTGTTAAAGAAGTCTTAAAATTGCGTAACGAAATTATATGTGGTAAAGATGTTCTAAAAACTATCAAGGTCAACAAAGAAATGAAGCTATAAAATTGGTTATTCAGCAATTTGGACCTTCTGTCGAGTTTCTGGAAAATTCCACTGGGACATTAAACGTGCAGGTATGTTTAATATTTCCTTCTTAGTCAATGAAAAATACGCTCCAGCACTAAATTACTGATTTTAAAATTCCCACGACTAAAGAAAATTCAAGTCTGATTTGGGTATTACAATGATTACAAAGTATAAAGGATTATCAACAATTCTTCTTCATAACAACAAGATATATGTAAATTTCAGTGTATTCATCATTAATTAGGCCTGTGATTGTACTGTTTCTATTACGTCCATTAAAATTCATTTCGAAGAAGTCCTAGAACAATATCAAGTTCTAAGTAGTGCAGGAGGAAAATTACAGAGGCTAAGCATCGAATAGTCTGGTGATGAAAATTGAATAATCAAGCTGGTATTTATTTTTTATATGATCATTTTCCTCATTTTAAATTTTTTATTCACTAGAATAATGTATTTAAATCTTATTTGGTCTGTTTTGAGAAGTTTTTTGTTGGACAACTTATTTATATTCTGTAGTAAAATAATTATCCTATTTCAGTAATTGTAGAAGAAGAAATTCCTAATTGAGAAAAACAAAAAATCTATACGATGAGTTACACAATAGACAAAAGAGCAACTTTCTTTTGCTCTTTTGTTTTCTTTTTATTTGTTATCTTCTCGATTTTTTTTCGTAAATTCTACTAACCTTGGTCCCATAAGAAGGAACATACGTCGAAAAGAATTTTTCACACTGATAGCAACACACATCGGATAAAATGAAAGCATAAATTATATTCAAAGTAACGTTGGTCAACAAAAAAGCATCGTTTAAAGTATCTCTATATCTCACTTTGATGTATTTTCAGGTAAACATAGCATGTAAAGAATTTTTTATTTACCAGATTTCAGATCTTTGTAGAGGTAATCAATCCTACTGAATTCTTTTCTACTCAGAAAAAAGAAAGGGCCATAACATTTACAGTAGCTAATCACCCTCCTAAGACTCTTAATCATTGCTGCAACGGTGTTCATAGTAAACCGTATACAGCAAATAGTTCTTTTTGCCCTGAACGACAGAATCAAAACTTGAACAGATTTGGTTCCTTCACCATGGTCTCCGTCTTTCTTCGTTTGACAGCTTTCAGGTACTACTCTTCCGCGCCGCATAAACGATCTTGGAAAAAAATCAATCTTGGCGATGAGTTAATTGTTGTACGTTTTATTCTGTGTCATCACTAAATGAAACTCACGTCACTAAGACGATTTCCAGTTATAGATTTAGAGTTTTCTCAGACTTCAGTTAAGCGATGAGGGTTATAATATAGGTGTAAGAGAGTCTTGCGACTCCAATTCCCGTAACTGTGTGAGATATTTGCTCCGGGTGACGTTTAAGCCACCATTATAGACACACATGACGTTCCATGCTGTTTAGATAGACATAAAGGTAACTGTCGTCGTTCAAGTTAATAATAAGGGAAAGGGAAGGAAAGTATCCAAATACATGATCTTTCTGCATATTTATTCGGTCCTATTCAGTTATACAAATAAATAACATTCGTTAAAGTAAATTCTGCAGAGTGACTACTTAACATACATGGTAAGGGAATGACCCCATTTTAATTATGATTTAAAATGTTCTATCTTTTGGAACAATTTACCGTAACAAAAAAACTTGCGAAGTTTTATTTCTATATAAATATGTGATGGGATGAAACTCTTTTGAAAAGCAAACATATAGAATAACAGTTTTTTAAAGTTATAGTTTATTTAGAACTATTGTTTAATTCTTATGATTAAATAGAATAAATTCAACTTGAGATATAGATAAAGCATCGAAAAACATTTTACCATAAAGCAAAAATGGGTTCTACTTCTTCAAAAACAACAACAACATCCTCTGCCATCACAACTACATCAACCACCTCAACCACAACTCCAATTATTGTTGCTACAACCTCATCTACTACCACAGAGGCTACATCCACAGTTCCAACTACTTCTTCAGTTGCGACCTCAAGTTTGGAATCATCTATCCTATCTTCAATCCTTCTATCTTACTTATCCTCTTCTACAGCCACAAATGAAGCCACAAGTTCAGTTGTCTCTTCTAGCTCAGAAATGATTGCAACTGTTTCTAGTGTCGCTATAACTGCCAGTTCTTCTGTTGTTTCACCTGAAAGAGAAGACGTCACTTTTTCTTCACAATCACCATCTTCTGCAGTTGAAGTTGCTACCTCTTCAAGTATAGTCCCAGTTTCTTCCTCCGTTTTTGCTACCTCTGAATCAAGAGTTGATCCTGCCACTTCTTCTGCCTCTAGTGAAATATTTTTCAGTAGTACTTCCGAAGTTGCCTCCAGTTCTAGTGTTCTTCCATCTTCCCAACCCTCTGCTGTTGACATAATTTCTACCTCTGCCTCTTCTTCTGTAGAATCTTCCTCTGTTACAACTAGTTCTATTTCCAACTCCATTACTACTAGTTCCGATCCTTTGTCTTCTTCGTCTATTATCATCAGTTCTTCTACCCCTTCTACTCCAGTTTCATCCAGTACTTCTTCTCTAGCATCAAACAATACTTTGACTTCTTCTACAACCACTGTTATTGAAAGCTCTACAGCCACATATGTTACTACAGATGACAATGGTATTTCTACAACTATTACTACCATTGTATGTGATAACTCAAGTGTTTCCGGCAAAGCCACTGTCACTAATACTACTAGGACCACCGAAACTTTGACCACCTGTGATGAATGTAATAAGCCCAAGACTACATTAGAATCTGTCTCTACAGTTACTGGTACTTCAACTTACATCGACGAAACTACTACTGAATACTACACGTACAGTACCACAGTACCATGTGGCGAAGCCACTGAAGTTGAGAACAAAGAAACTAGTGCAAATGTTACTACAAGCGTGGAAAGATCTACTTTTATTGACGAAACCACTACTAGATACTACACATATATCACCGCTGTTCCATGTGAGGAAGCCTCTTCTGCCACTGTTACCAACTCTGAAGCCAAGAACGTTGCTGCTGAGTCCGCGATTTCATCTGCTTCAACACACCCTACCACTGTTTCTACTATCAAAGTTTCAGAACTTGCTACTAGCAACAAAGCCTCTAGTTCATCATCTTACACAGTTTCTGCAGCTGAGAACCAGGCCGCCACAAACAATATTCTTGTAAGTACAGGTTTTGGATCTGGTCTGTTAGCCATTGGTCTATTGTCCCTGTTGTAGTGATAAAACAAAATAAACCCTCTATAAATAAATATTTTCAAAAGACTAGAATTTATAAAGAACATAAGCAATGTATAATTATAATTCAATACAAGAAATGAAAAAGTTACATAATTGAGCAATAAAATAAAAAAATAAATATGTTTTTATTAAAGTTTAATATATAAATGTATATATAATGAGACTATGAGTCTCCGTATGTATGTAGGAAAGTTATTGTTGTTGTTTTAAATCAATAATGAAATGAGTTCGAAATAAAAGAAATCACGATTTATAAATATACTTTTTTTATAATAATGTTGAAAGTTTAGTGAGACTTCTTATAATTCCTTAGATGATATCTAGCGACATTTTAACAAAAGCTCTTGTTGTTTTTTATCGATCATATCATGTGTATGCAAAATGGAGGGGGTATAGACAGTTGTTATTGCTATTGAATGTGTGTGTTTTTATAATTTTATGGTCGTTATTGTTTTCTAAATAAAAAAATAAGAGAAAGGTGATTGAATGTTAGCCAGTAACAGTACAATATTTTGTCTGTTTTGTTTTATTGTTTTTTATATGTATTACCTAGTTCTTACTGGGTATATAGTGTTACTCCCAAGTAAGGATGCAGGTTTTAATTGATCACGAGTAAAATCACTAGCAAGAGAAGAGCCTACTGTTCTTCTTGGAGAATTTTTTCTTGTATGTGGTCTTGGAGAAGACGACCTCAACAAACCATTTGGTTGGGTCATTGAGTTATCGTGACGTTTGTTACATCTATATTGACTAGTTCTTGGTCTTGATATATATGCTCTATCAGCTGTAGATCTTTTAATATATTGCATAACCATTGCATCTTGTTCGGTTTCAAGTTTGTTGAAAAATTGTTCGCGAGAATCTTCTGCAAAACGTACCTCTTGTTGTTGTAGTGGTAGTTTCTGGTCGTTGTTGTTGTAAGAAGCCATTTCGTTTTTTCTTTGAAATTGTAGTTAACCTGATTGTAGAGTTTAGTTAGTTTAATTGATTTCTTGGAAGTACTACTGAACAAAAAACCAGAAACAAAAGAATTAAAAAATACTCATTTCTGAACTTCCTTCCCCTTTTATATGTTTGGATATTCTAATTTTAAAAAAAAAAAAAAAGAGAGAATGTGTGTCTGTCAAAGATTACGTAAAATTTCAGTTCAAAAACGTGTTCTCTCTATTGCGGGATGACCTGATGATGGTCTCTGCGACTTTGCCTCCACCCCTCACAATAGGCAAAACTTCAAAACGGAAAGATATGATCAACGCCTCGGAGATAAAAATAAACAGAATTAAAGGTACTGAGGCAGATTCTGAGCAACCGTTCCGCCCCCTTCTCCGGCCGAACCACGGGAAGTTTCCACTGTTTGAGCGCCGAACCGTGGTCGGTGGAATACCGAGGAACGGGACAGAACTTCGTGGAAGGGAATGGAAATCCACGGATACCCGTCTCGTAATACTTGTGGAGAGGACGGGCTGAAGATATAAATATGTTACGGCCGCGGAGATAAGATAAGCTTAGAAGGAATAAGTTATTAATTAGTAAATAATACATAGAGTACCTAAGTGATGAATCTGTCTTAAAAGGTGAGATCAGACTCTCACAGTATTCCCATACTTGCTGGGCAACACCATTAGTGAGTCCCGCTTTGACGTCCTCCCTTGCCTCGTGAATTTCACCGAATGGTACAATGTAAGAACCCGAGTCACTAGGTTTCAAAGTTGGACTCAACGCACCAAATGGCTCGGAATAAGCATCATAGACACCATCAAATAAAACCCATTTCATAACACTGACTAGTCTTGCATTCCAACTTCTTGTTAGATCTGTGTTAAAGTTACCGGGGTAACACGAGACAGACACACAGCCTATTTGATCGGCTTGTTTCTTCTGAGTATCATACCATGCCTGTGCTTGATAAATGTTGCAAGCCTTTGATTGGCCGTATAACTCCATGTTCCGAGGTTTTTTCTCAGCTGGAACATTTTTGAAAGTTGGATCTTCCCAATATATACTATATGGTGAAGGGCATAAGAAATGACCATAAGAACTAACCCACACAATTCTCTTGAGTGTCTGGTCATCATCCTTTAATAGAAATGGGTCAATATAATGTTGCAATAATTGAGGGCCCAGAACGTTCGTTTGGAACATTGCATCATACTGTTGAGTAGATGTTTCATCATTCCTTGATGACATTAAACCAGCATTATGGATAACGATATTCAATGGTTGTGATTCTGGAGTTTCTAATAATTTAACCAAATTTGTACCTGTTGTGGCTACTTTGTTTAGATCTAATAAATCACATCCACCTATGATATCAATTGTTCCCTTACAATCCTGATTTGCTTCTATAATATCCTTTTTAGCTTGCTCCCCTTTTTCTTCAGTTCTCACAATACCGATAATATGGCAGTTTTTCTGATATAACAATTCCAAAACATGTTTACCAATACCAGTATTACAACCAGTAACAATTGCAGTCTTCCCAGTTAAATCAGGATAGTCTTCGGGTTTAAATTTGGGAGGTGTAGGTTTATATCATCTGCTGGTAGCAGGAACGTTTTCTGGAACTTTCATTATTTGACTAGCTAATTAAATTTATTTTTTAGGTCTTTCCAATAATGTAGACTTTTTATTTAGAAAATACTTGGAAAATGCCAGATATAGTATCTCCCACATATATATATCTAACATCTTTTTTTTATGCGTTTGTTACTGTCGGAAAAAGTGGTGATCGTTGTCATTGATAATTTGTTCATCTATGATAACAACGGGTTCTGGGATCTTCAAATTTTTCAATTTACCATCTTACCCCTCTGGTTAGATAAACATTACATTAAATAACACGCATAAAAAGATAGAGGATGAAATTTTCAGAAGAATCATATAATAGAGAAATACAATATCCGGGGGGACACGAATAAAGATAATTTCGGGTTACTTGTGATTATCGGAGATTGTTCCGCGGAAATTATTTATTGTATACGCTCTATAAATATTTAATATATGTATTTAAAAGTAATTATGGCAAGTATTCTGAGATTTGATCTTCACAGAATTCCCAGATTTGCGTTGCAATACCATTGGTCAACCCTGCCTTCACGTCTTCTCTTGGGTCATGGATCTCACCAAATGGTACAATATATGAACCTGATTCCTTCGATGTTAAAGTAGGTGATAATGCACAATACAATTCAGAATAAGCACCATAGACACCATCCCACACAACTAGCTTGGCAGCAGTGACGAAAGGAGGCCACCATGCTCTTGACATGTCAGTACTTAGATTGCCTGGGTAACAGGAAACAGAAACACAGCCAATCTTATCAGCTTGTTCCTTGTGAATGTCATACCACGCTTGAGCTTGATAAATATTATATGTCTTTGATTGACCATACAAATTCATTCCCTTTGGACGTTGTTCTGATGGAGTATCTTTGAAACCTGGATCTTCCCAATAAATTCCATAAGGTTCTGGAGTGAAAAAATGGGCAGCAGAACTCACCCATACTAATCTTTTTAACGAAACATCATCTTCCTTTAACAAATATGGATCAATAAAATGTTGTAATAGTTGTGGACCCAACACATTTGTTTGATACATGGCTTCATAATTTTGTACAGAAGATTTTGGACTATTTGGTGCCACTAGCCAGGTTAATCCGGCATTGTGGATAACAATGTTTAATGGGCCACTACCTGGTTTATCTAATAACTCACCAATCCTTTTTCCGGCAATGTTAACTTTTTCAAAATCTAAGAAGTCACATCCACCAACAATATCAATTGTACCTTTTGAGTCTGGATTAGCTGTTATTATTTCATTTTTAGCTTGTTCCCCCTTTTCTTTTGTCCGTACAACACCAATGACACGACAATTTTTTTGATATAATAATCCTAAAACATATTTCCCAATGCCAGTGTTGCAACCAGTAACAATTGCAGTCTTACCAGTTAAATCTGGATAGTGTTCTGGTTTAAATTGTGGGGCATTTGGTCTAAAACCATAATATACCTCCTTTAAAAAGTATAGCTTACTAGTAGATGGAGCAGTAATATCTGGAATCTTCATTATTATTATTATTATTATTTTACTAGTCCTTAAAAGATCTAAAACACACTTAATCCTAGCTTATCTTTATATATTAAATTACAATCTTGTACAAATACCTATGTTAATGAAATCTAATAATAAACCTGAAGATGACTATTCCCATTGTTGATATATCTATATTTTTCAATGATGTTGCCGAAGCACAATATTGCAGTGGGTCCCGCGTTTAGCAGTAAATATTGTACTCGTTTAGTAAAAGTAAAAGCTGATATGCACAAAAAAATTCATTAAAGTATGGCAGTCTTAAGGATAAGTATACGATTGGTATTGTAAACACTTGTTGATCATTAATATCGTCGTTACAGGAGTCTTGAGGTGTACAGAAGATTCAAAAAAAAATAATGAAGGATGCGAGGTTCGAACTCGCGCGGACACCGTCCAACAGATCTTAAGTCTGCCGCCTTAGACCACTCGGCCAACCCTCCATGTTTTTGTGAAAATTTGGAAAAAGACTTGTATACATTAGTCTTTTGGAATTTTAAATTTTAAGTTAAAAAAACTTCATTTTTTCTGAACTTTGTAGTCTAAAACAAACAGAATGATAGAAATTATGTTAGACCAATATATCTCAAATGTATTACGAAGCATGTTAAAATATGAAACTGTCAGAAATTAAGAGTAATCTGCACAACACTTAATTTCAATAGGTAAAGAACTACCTTTAAGCACAGTTATTATGAAGTGTGCTAAAATATGAAACAAAATATGTGGCGACATGAAACAAAGTTAATCGCATTATGAAACAAAACATAATTCGAACCTCAATTGAGATTGGAATAAAAATATATATAAAGACAAAGAATTCTGAACTTACATTCTAAGTTAGATTCTATTCTTTCTATAAATTATATATAATATAAAGAGACTAATCGATTATTGTATTAAAAAATGTCCGAATTAAATAAAGTAAAGCTTGAAGAGACTAATAGAGGCAAGCACTCTATCTCAGATTCTCTACAGTTCCATTTATATATGTTTGATTATCATTGTCGTGATTATAAACTCACTCGACAGTGGCGTAAGTAATCTATTATTAAGTTGTTGCGGAATGAACCTATCAATAGATCATAACCTTGGTTATTATCCCTCTTATAATATATTTCCGACACCATTCACCTCTATACTTAACACCTTAAATAATGAACGAATATAAGTCTAACCACAGTATGTCTGCTTCAGCTCACAGAAATTATGTGGAAACAAATTATATCAAAAATTCTAATAAGAATTAAGCATTAATTCAAGAAAATGAAAGAAATATTGTTAAAATGTAGCAGCAGCACTAAAAAGGCTAGTATTAGTTTTACCTATCTGAAGGAGAAGGTAGCTAATATATGTAGAATTTTAGAGTGTACTGCACTGCCGTATATATTACAACACATGATATATACTGCATAAAGTAGTATTCGTTTCCCCTACATTGAATTTATTGTAGCCACATTGTCCAACGTTACTATGCACAAAAGATAAGCAGTTTAACAACAGTAACTTTGTTTAATAAATATTAGGTAATAACATTTCTATTAGCTCATTATTTATTACCTAATATGGTATTTGAAAATGATTAGGTAATAAAAGAAACAGAGTCTCAAGAGTCTAAATAATAAAGAAAGAAAGAGAATTCTGAAGTTATATTCTATGTTAAAATCCATTCGTTTTATACATCTTATATAATAATAAATGCCCCCACTTACAATTGATAGAAATTAATAACAAAATATATTTTGCATTATTTTAACATTGGAACTCAAGCTACATCTACACCTATTTACCTAACACTGAATATAATGAACGGATCGAAATCTAACTCTGTTATACAAGTTTCAGCTAAAAATGTCCGGATTAAAATACGCAAACCTTGAAGGGGCTAATAGATGTTGAAACTATATCTTATCTTCTCTACAGAATCAGAAATTTTATACGTGGATCGTAGAACGTAGAACGTTAACAGATTTCAAAATTTTGAATAAAATTTTATCAGAGTTTATATATTTTTACATTTAGAGCCAGTTACCAAAATTCCATATATCACTACTCTGGTAAACAAAATAAAAAAGTGATAAAAAGTTAATTCTGTACAATACTAACCTTAATATACATAAAATTAATTGATATAATTCACATTCCAATTTCATAGAGCTTTCTCTTATTTAACCAAAAAATATTTCAATTGATACCTTTCTCTTGAATAAGTTCAAACTCTACTGCCACTATTAAATAATAATAATTATGGCATACCTCAGAATTCTGGGACTGTTACATCCGTACACCCATCCGTGCACCCATAAACATATAAAGAAACTAAAATTCCTCTAAAAAATATAATTTTGAATATTTTTTCAATCAAAGGACCGAGACAACCCGAGCAAAGTTCCATCACTGACCAGAACTGAAAATTTCAATGGGGAAGTTATTCTGTGAAATGTACTGGCATCACTGAGTGGAAAGGTATGGACCATCTCGTCAGAAGAGAAACATGTAGAGTATCGGTCAGTATACCCCCTGACCCAATCAAGGCAGAGAGAGAGGTAAAGGACGTTAGAGGTTTAACGTTACTGAGATGTGACTAGCTGAAGGCCCTGTGATAGAGTAGATTTCTATAGCTATATACAAATTGATATATTAGTAGTTACAATAGTAAATTTTAGACTGTTTTTGTATAACTTAAAAGGAAACCGACAAACAGTATATTGAATCATTTATTGACAAGATGGCTAGAGGACCGTATGTTTAAAGATACTAAGTTAGATATTTGGAAAGAGGAGGATATCGAGATGGAACCAATATGGAGAGATAAGATATTGATATTTCAAAATAAAGTAGTGTTGAGAACTAAGAAGAGATAATATGAAATTGAAAAACAATATATATACAAATTTTGGACATATCATTATGGAGTTTTGAATTAAAGATGCTATATGGAAGTTCTTAATACAATCTTAAAGAATATAAATGAGAGAATTTTTAAATGAGTTATCAATTGTTACAGTATAAAGAAAGCAATATAAGTTTTTCCATGAAGAAAATTTAGGAAAATGTTTTTAGTTAATACCTAATTTTTCATCCCATATCATTCATATACACATACAAGAAAGAGAAATAATCGTTATTAGAAAAATCTACATATCCTTTTGAACCAATATCGTTCCAGAATGATTAAAATTGTTCTTTAATACTAACATTATTATTTGCAACGACCAACATTATTATTTTTTATTTAATACCCTGTTGTTGCATATCATATTTTAAATAGAAAGAAGCATCTAAAGAGACTAGCAGCTCCACACCATTGGTTATTAGACAAACTATCTGGTTGTTATGCTCCAAGACCATCTGCTGGTCCACACAAGCTAGGTGAATCCCTACCTTTGATTGTTTTCTTAAGAAACAGATTAAAGTATGCTTTAAACGGCCGTGAAGTCAAGGCTATCATGATGCAACGTCATGTTAAGGTTGATGGTAAGGTCAGAACCGATGCTACTTACCCAGCTGGTTTCATGGATGTCATCACTCTAGATGCCACCAACGAAAACTTCAGATTAGTTTACGACGTCAAGGGTAGATTCGCTGTCCACAGAATTACTGACGAAGAAGCTTCCTACAAGCTAGGTAAGGTCAAGAAGGTTCAACTAGGTAAGAAGGGTGTTCCATACGTTGTTACTCACGACGGTAGAACTATCAGATACCCAGATCCAGCTATCAAGGTTAACGACACTGTCAAGATCGACCTTGCTACTGGTAAGATCACTGACTTCATCAAGTTCGATGCTGGTAAGCTAGTTTATGTTACCGGTGGTCGTAACATGGGTAGAATTGGTACTATTGTCCACAAGGAAAGACACGATGGTGGTTTCGATTTAGTCCACATCAAAGATTCTCTAGACAACACTTTCGTCACCAGATTAAACAATGTTTTCATCATTGGTGAACAAGGTAAGCCATACATTTCCCTACCAAAGGGTAGGGGTATCAAACTAACTATTGCCGAAGAACGTGACAGAAGAAGAGCTCAATCTGGTTTATAAGCAAGAAACTACGTTTTCTTGTTGAATAACTGGTTTTAGTCATTCATTTTTCTTTCTTTCCTCGTTTAGTTTTATCCCACATATTCCCTTACAATGTTTTAAAGGAAACCAAATTTAAAAATAATAATAATTGTATAATTATACATATATAATATTTAAAGCACAAAATATACGGAAGTATCTTCACCCATCCTAAAACAACAGGTAATTGTTCTTTGTTGAATCAAAACTAATTTTATATGTCAAATAAGATAATACTAAGTACTGAAAAATTTCAACGTGAGAGGTTTTCGCGGTTGCACCGAGAGTCAACCCGAATAATATTTTATATGATCAGAATTGAACACGTTCAATTAAAGTAAACAGAACAATACACAACTATATATTATGCAAAATCTCTTCATATGTTGGCTTATCTACTTTGACTAGAGAGTAAAAATTGAAGAAAAAAATTGAAATAATATCAAGATAGTCCAATTATGGCTTCTACAAGGAAGAACGTCGGAAAGACGAAACGTCGTGATGTCGATGTTGACGAACCTGAAAACAAATACACGAAAGGTGATAACCATTTGGAACAATTCGCCGAAAAATGGCTTTTGAAGCAGAAACCTGATAGTGAAGCCCAATACGGGCTATGGCTAATGATTGTCACAACGATTGCATTTGCTGTAAGATTCTACAAAATTTGGTATCCTAAGGAAGTTGTCTTTGATGAAGTTCATTTTGGTAAGTTTGCCTCTTATTATTTAGAGAGAACTTTCTTTTTTGATGTCCACCCACCTTTTGCCAAGATGATGATCGCGTTTGTTGGTTGGTTAGTTGGCTATGATGGTTCTTTCAAGTTCGAAAACATCGGTATGAGTTATGAAACTCATCCTGCACCATACTTGGCTTATCGTTCTTTCAATGCTATCCTCGGTACTTTGACTGTCCCAATTATGTTTAACACTTTGAAGGAGTTAAATTTTAAGGCTATTACATGTGCATTTGGTGCACTATTAGTAGCAGTGGATAATGCTCACGTCATTGAAACAAGATTGATTTTACTTGATGCTATTCTGTTAATTGCTGTTGCCGCAAGTATTTACACTTACGTTCGCTTTTATAAAGAGCAATTAAAGAAACCTTTCTCACTTCAATGGTATATCTGGCTATATCTAACTGGTCTATCTCTATCTTTTGTTATCTCTACTAAATATATTGGTGTGATGACCTATGCTGCCATTGGTATTGCTGTTGTCGCTAACCTATGGCAATTATTGGATATCCGTTCAAACTTAACTTTGACCCAATTTATGAGACACATCAGTAGAAGATTGAATGGTTTAATCTTAATTCCATTTGTTGTTTATTTGTTTTGGTTCTGGGTTCATTTTGCCGTTTTAAACACATCAGGTCCAGGTGATGGTTTCATGTCTGCGGAATTCCAAGAAACTTTGGCCGATTCTCCAGCTACTATTAACTCAAGAGACGTAAACTATTTCGATATAATCACCATGAAACACGGTGACACTGATGCATTCTTGCATTCCCACCTAGCTAACTATCCAATGCGTTACGAGGATGGTCGTATATCCTCTCAAGGTCAACAAGTTACAGGCTATTCTCACGAAGATATTAACAATGAGTGGGAAATTATCCCAACCAAAGAACTATCTGAAAGATTAGGTCAACCAGTTCTGTTAGATGATGTTATTAGATTAAGACATGTTGCTACCAACACATGGTTATTGGCTCATGATGTTGCATCTCCTTTGTTTCCAACAAATGAGGAAATTACCACCGTCAGTGAAGAAGTAGCAAATGGTGACGATTATAAAAAGACATTATTCTCATTCCAACCTATCAAAAAGAATGATGCAGGCCACATTCTAAAGAGTCAAACTGTATCCTTCCGTATTTTCCATGTCGATACATCTGTGGCTATATGGACTCACAATGATGAATATCTTCCAGAATGGGGGTTTGAACAACAAGAAGTTAATGGTAACAAAAAACTAACAGACACCGAAAATAACTGGATTATTGCTAATATAACTAATTTGGATGAATCAAGAATGACATACGTCCCAAAGGTGGTCAAGAAGCTTCCATTCTTTAAGAAATGGTTAGAATTACAAAAGTCTATGTTTGAACAAAACAATAAATTATCTTCTGAACATCCATTTGCATCTCAACCACAAGCCTGGCCAGGTAGTTTGAGTGGTGTTTCATTCTGGACAAAGGACTCTGAAAGAAGACAAATCTTTTTCACAGGTAACATTGTCGGTTTCTGGTTCGAAATGATTTCGTTATCAATTTACTTAGGTATCGTCCTAACCGACCTAATTACCAGACAACGTAGTTATTTCGCATTAAATAAGTTAACTAGAGAAAAGTTATACGGTCCACTAGCTTATTTTTTCGTCGGCTGGGCTTGCCATTATTTTCCATTCTTCTTAATGGCCCGTCAAAAGTTCTTACATCATTATCTACCAGCTCATTTGATTGCAGCTATGTTCACAGCCGCCTTATGGGAAACCATCTTTAGCGAATGTAACTCTATTAGTACCGACAAGGATGAAGAATTACCAGGTGCAGTTTATGAGAAGGAATCCAAGGTCAAGACAAAGATTCTTGCCGCATTCTTCCTGAATATCTCTGTATGTTTGATTCTATTCTTCATATACTTCTCTCCTCTAGTTTATGGTGATGAGATTCCAGCAGAAGAAGTTGCGAATAGGCAATGGTTTGATATCAAACTGAACTTTGCTAAATAAGTCAAAATATGAGTATTTAAAACATACATACATATATAGTGATTAAACTATTATTTTTTGATAATGAATTTTATTAATATTTGTATAAATGTATTTATGGATGAGTAAAAAAAGATAATCACGACAAGAATATATATGTGAGTGGATAAAAAGTAATACTCTATAAAAATAATGGTAAAATCTGAAAGGCTAATTTCTAGTTGGGAATGGTAATGTTCTATGAATTCTGTTAACTATTTCCAAATAGTTTGGCTCGTTTTCGGTTGTGATAAAACCATGTCTTATTAAGAAGTCTACCATCACCAATGCACAATTTGGTTTAAATTCTGCATTTTGAAGTGCCGTCATAACTTCTTGTAAAGACAACACATTAAAACTATCTACTTCGCCATCGTTTGGTCTTGGAATGGTATCTTCATTCAATTTCATATCATAAATATACTCAATTTCCCCTACAATATAACTCTTCTGGCTATTGAACTTATCAACTTTGGAATTACCTTGATAGAATAAGTAAGATACAACACCAGCATTAGAGATTGACGCATTTATAATATCTTGTGGTAAATTTGCTTCTTCTAAAGATTCCTTAATGACGGTCTCGTGGATTCCATATGGGAAACCAATACCACCTGCAACCATATTATCTAACATATATGGCCAAGTTGGTTTAGTGGCAGATCTTCTAGGGATCCAAAAACGTATTTCTTTAGTCTTAGAATCAAAAAAGTAACCATTTATATGAACACCGTATGTAAGTATCCCCATGGGACCAGCCATTGCTCTTTCTATTAGAACATAAGGCTTCTTTTCTGGACACCAAACGGCATACTTTTCATTTCTCCACCCTTTCAAATCCTCGATATTTGAATGTTCTCTAAGTATAGTAGAAATTTGATCTATTTGTTCGTTTCTTGTATTGAAGTCATTTGACTTGAACCTGATCGTACGCTTACTAGAGTCTACATCAAATGTAACTGCTACGAGCTTCTCACAATGCTGAGTCATTTCATTTAGGATAAATCTACAAACAAAACCGATCTTTATATTGTCATGAGTCATTAAATAAAACATGTTCTCTTGGAATTCTGGAATATCATTATAATTGAGAGGTAGTTTATCCACTCTATCAATTATCTCTTGAAATGAAAAAGAAAACTTCTCATCATCCTCAGTTCTCACGAGAGTCTGTTTCTGATTAACGTCAGTAACTGTAACGACCATATCCGTCAACTCTTCTCCCTTTGCTTGTTTCATTTATGTAGTGTATTGAAATGTCTGATTATCAAATGTTGAAATTTATATCTAAAAAAATGACGCAGAAGCGAGCCTTGAACATTTAATTTCTTTAGATACTCGAAACTGTTATAAGCTCTTCATCAATTAAGTTCAAACAATATATGTATATATATATATATTGAGATCATATATATGAGACTATTAGTTTGAGCCCCTAACCACCACATTTTTACCACTCTTGGTCGTGTTTTGTTTTCAAATGGCCACTTCTGATGTCAAGTACAAGCAGAATGCTTCAATGTGTATGGGTCATCCCAGATTTGTAGCGGGAGGGCGATCAATCGGCCTTATTCCATTATCAATAGGAGCACAGAGAAGGAATGCGAGAGAGAAAGAGAGGCCTATAGAGTCGACCAATGACGTAAGTGTTCGTATGGTAACAGCAATATTATGTTAGGCCAAGTTTGCTTTTAGTTGGAATGATTATATAGTTCCAAGTAGCCCACGGACCACTTACCAAATTTTTGTAACGATATAGGTAGTGCCTCATTACTTTGTCGAAGCTCGGAGATACACCCTTGAAAAGGTGATGATTGCACCGTTATTTCTTCAATATTATGGTTTTGTATCGTCGCATTTATCAATTCATTATCTGTGGTGTATAGGATCTTATTTGCATCTTTCAGTGTATGGCTCTCTGATGTAGTAATATGTAATCCTGTATTAAATAACCAGAGTAACAGTCTTGTTTCTTTGTAAGATATTGAAATGTACCTACCAGATTGTTCTTTTGCAAAATTTAGTAATGACATCAATATGTCGTCAATTGGGTCAAAGGTCTCATATTCTTCATTATTCTTGTATAATTTTAGATTCCATTTGTATATTTTGAAAAGATTGTCCTTTGTCCTTTCCCCTAATTCATTACCACATCCTTTACAACATATTTCTTTATCGTTTATTGTGGTTTCTAACTCAAGTGATTCAGGTAGGCAAAGAATATTCGAACCTCCAAATAATAACTCTGTTTTTATCGGTCTTAACGTATGTTTAAATTTTCTAGAATAGAGGCTGGTACCCAATTCATTTGCATCGTTTATTGAGGGTTTATGGCAATGCCAATAATCCATTAATTCTTCCCAATGTTCAGAAGGCATATCATTCAATCTTGTAAAATTTTCCATAGAAATTATCCTATTATTACAATTTATACAATTGAAGGTAAAATGGCCTAACTGGGACAACCCTCTTTTACACCATTTCTCCTGGATTTCATTATCAAATCCTGACGATGGTACAATGTCATTACATTTTGCTTTCAATCGGAGTTGGAAAACATTCTGTTCAATTGATTTAAATGACACATTTCTATCAGAAATTGTGAAATTCCCTGGTAATAACATTTTCATAGTATATATAACCTCACTTTCCATGTTTTGAAACTCTATAGATATAGTTTCTTCATCCACTTCAAGCAATCTTACCTCTTGCACATCTTCAATGATCACTAAAATACATCCAATTCTTGAGAGAAACTCCACAAAACTCTTCATTATTAACTAATATAAGCTTAGGAACCCTAATATTTCCACTTATCTGAAGTCTTAATATAACCACATATACTAAAGAATACTAATTCCCTTCTATTTTCTAACATTATAGTTTGAAATACTTGATCTTGAGAGTGAGCTCATCTCATTCATTTTATGATTTGTTTTCAAATGTAAGCGAGACAGGCAGAGATATCGCGAAAACTTCTAATACATAAAACCAAAACAATAAACGAAACTTGCACATACGTAAATATATATTTTGCATATTGAAACTACCGAAAGAAGTAATCTTCTATAACGGCAGTCAATTAACATTCTATAAAGAAAAGTCACCTGTGACCACCGTACCCTTATACAATAATGTCGAGTTTTAATGCTATCAATTTGGCGCCCCAGGATGACGAGGTAGAAGCAGAAGAACATACAAGGGAGTTACAAATCCAGGAAGGGTTCAAGATATATGAAGAAGCGCTAGTATTACTTAACGAGAAGAAGTTCAACGGATCAAACGAAAAATTTGAAGAACTGTTCCAGCTAGATGTCATAGTTCCTGATAAATGGGGTGTTTATAGATATTCTTCTCCATTACTCGATCGTTTAAGGTATCTCACATATAGAAACAGGGGCATGTATTATTATACTTACATATTGGAAAACCATGCTTCGATAGATTCCTCAGATGTCGTTAACAACATCTTAAAAGTAGTAGAGAATTTGATAGAGGCAATTCAACATGATGATCCTGACATTGCTGTCACAAATTTGTTAGTCCAATTGTTTCGTGGTTTCAAATCAAAGAGACTAGAGAGATTGATATTAGAATGTGAATTATCTAAAGATGACAACCAACTATTATTGACAGGGAGACGAAGGAAAACACTACTACCTCAGATGGAAATGCTAGTTAATCAATATTGTTCTCTATTAACAACTTTTAAGGAAGACAACACATTGGAATTCATCCTAGCAAATTTACCTACAAAATCATATACAGAAAATATAACTGAGGATTCGAATGTACTGAAATTGAACCCAATTCTTGGAAAAATTGAGAAGATGAAAACTGAAGATGAAGATTTAATGAAATCACTAGATACGTTTGCCATAGATATCAATGAATTGAATTGGGAAAATGTGGTCTCTTCTTTATCATCTTTGCTACCCTA
Source organism: Maudiozyma barnettii (assembly GCF_903064755.1). Classification (NCBI taxonomy): domain Eukaryota; kingdom Fungi; phylum Ascomycota; class Saccharomycetes; order Saccharomycetales; family Saccharomycetaceae; genus Maudiozyma; species Maudiozyma barnettii. The sequence goes on from NW_024545247.1 coordinate 29,792, forward strand.
TTCTAAAACTTCAAATTTGTTAGGAAGAAATTCTGATCCATATAATGAACTAGAGGAGCCAATAGAGGCCATTGAATTTATTGTAAAACCTGGGATCATGCTCAAGGAACAAATGGGAATAGAAAATATAAACGACAATACAGTGTTCACTACAACTATACAGAGTGCAATTGCAACAGACAACAAATCTGCCACTGATACACAAGCTGTAGCTCATGATAAAGAAAAAAATGTAGATCACTCAGACGATACCAAAAAAGGACTCAAACGACCAGCTGAAGGGGATACTGCTGCTGCTCGAATAGTACAAAGAGCAAGTAAAAGATTTAAAGAAAAAGATACTTCTATTGGTGGTGATAAAACCTATCTTTCATTAGAGGCTCATGAAAAGTTTTTAGATGAATATGGCAGGATAATATCGGAACTATCATATAAGGTACCATTTCAGGTATCTGATCTATCGAAAGAAAGTGAGGCAACCAACCAAAAATTTATATGGTATCATGATTTATTACAATGTCTTGACCATTGGAATAGTACATACACTGATATCTTTACAAGGGGAGAGCCACCTCGAAGGAAAACAGCACATGTATCCGCTAACAGGGATGAGATACTTCAATTAAATGTGCTGCTAAAGACTAATATACTGGAAGAGAAGAATGATATCTGCGACGTTACTGAAGAACTTGTTTCAAATGATCTAAACAAATTTATTGAGGCAATTAACGCTGCAAAACCGCATTTTCATGAGGCAAGATTTTCTTTATTACAATATCTCCTTTGCAATAACAATGGCGAAAGATTCGTAACAAAATTTATGTGGTGCGATGAATTATTTAAAGCTATCGTTATACTTATACTTGGCATTGAACGGAATTTGTATGAGTTCCTCATTTACAATAAAGATAAATATTGGTATTTTGGACTGTCTATTTTAGAAATTTTAGTGAATTTTCTTGGTGATATATGTGAAGAAATGCAAATAACCAAGGCCCAAAGTAATAAAATGAACGACTTAAGATCACAACGAAATAAACTGGAACGTAAAATAAATAGATGGTTCTTGCTTTTAGAATATAAAGATAGCACCGGAAAATATATACATAATAACCTTCAGTTGGAGTGGATTAGGTATTGCTACATTCAAATGACTAATGAGATTACAAGCAAGCTGTTACTTCATTCATTGGAATCTCTGTCTTCAATTATCAAGAAGATCGAAAATCCGACTCAAATAAATTATCCGAACTACAAACATATCCCAACATTATCGAAAAATTCTGTCAGATCTCAATTGAGTAAAATAAATATAATTCGAAATATTTCATTGATTGAGTCACACGAGAATGATTTTGTTAATGAAGAAGATATCGAGAAAGAAAATTTAGAACATATGAAACTTTTAGAAAATATACTGGTAAAGAGTTTGTACCCTACTGATAACTCCACAAGTAATGACTTAGATAAAGAAATGGTTAACTTTATATCTGAATCCCCATTTAATTTGAAGGCTAAGCTATGGGAAGTATTGTTTTTATATTACTGTAACCTGAATGATGTTGATGCGTCTTTAAGAGTTTATTTTAATTACATCCACCTATTGAGGATAGGAATATCCTCCAGTCAACAATCTATCTCCTTATCCGAAACTCGCGTACGCAAGCTACTATTTATTCTTTCAGCAGCGGGATCTACTTCGTTAAAAATGTTGGAATACTTAAAAAATAACAAGTGGGATGAACCGAAATTATCCATCGAACATGATGTTGTCCAGGACATCTACGATATCTTTTTTGTACTATATTCGATAGTATATTATGAGACAATATCTTTGAACGATCCTAATTTAACCCCTTTCTCTCATAGGGCTATTAAATCTTACGCTCTTGTCAAAGATTATTTGGTGTCAATGGGAAGTATCCTTGTTTATCTTTTTTGTTGGGAGAGCTATGCACAAAAAATCATAGAATACAAGGAATTCACTGTTAAGTACATATCATTACTGCATTCCTTTTTCGGAACCGTGTCATTTTGTGATGCTGCCAATGGGTTCTTTCTATTACTATCCGAAAACCTATTATGCAGATGGGCAATAAATGGGTCCTATGATTCATTTAAGCAAGTCTTGTGGTGTCGCTATCATTATTTACTTAACTATGAAAGCGGTAACACTGAACAACACGAAACCAAAACTACTAAAATGAACAAAGAGAATGCTTTACCTTTAGGTATATATCTAATGAGGTATCAGTATAAAAATTCAAATCCGCTCCTAACACCTAACAATAAATCTTCGATAAAACAAATCCTAGATAATATTATTGAAACAGTAGGAGATCCTATTGTTTCCGATAATCATCTTCTAGCCCGTAATGAATATTTGTTTAACAACTTCTTGAGTAAACCCATTACTATATCATTACTAAAACAGGCCTTGAACGGAGCATCATTGCTGACTTTAACGACACCAAATGACGATCTTCAGAACGGTATGGACGCCGGGATATTTTATGTTGCCAGTATCCAGACAATGAACCTTTACAAGATTAAAAAGAAAGCAATGCAAGCTAGACCATCTGAATTGGATTCAATAAGAAGGACCTTACGAAACGATATTTTATACAACACCAAAAGATTTGAGAGCTGGTACCTGCTTGGCACTTGCTTCTCATATATTGTCGAAGATGATTTAATCTGGACATCTGACAAAATATCAGTCATTGAAAAGAAGCGTGCTACGGCAGATACCCAAAGGAAGGCTATCCTATGTTACATAATGGCCTTATCATTGTATTTTGAGATGGATAACCCTTTACAAGATGACGCTATAGTTGTAGGCCAAACTTTCGAGGCACTTGGCAATGAACTAATCAGTGCATATTATAAACCGATGGATAAGCTCTCATTTTCATGGAATTACTCAAACAAAATATTAGAATTATCAGAAGATAGAAATGTTACTGAGTCTAAAACAGATAAATACACAACAATTTCGAATTTTAACATAGAGCAAGCTATAGTTCTTTGTTTCATGAAAGCAAATCATTACTTGGTAGCTTCTCATAGGCCTACTTGGTGGACCGACTATAACCTCAGTAAGATGTTATTTAAGATAAACAAAAAAGTTTATTATAAACAGGCTTATGATTATATATTAAAATCGACAATAACTTCAACGAAAATGTCTTCTAGAAGTAAAGATATCATTATTGAACCACATTTTTACTTGATTAATATTTGTTATAAAATGGTGTCGCTAGGATTAGTCTCCTCACTTGACGCTCTTGGTATGATTTCTAAAGATAGTGAATTTTTAGGACAAGATGATGATTTCTGGATATCCCAAAATAGTGGAGATCCTGAAGGTAGTAAGAAGCAATTTTATCAGAAAGTAATTACCCTATTAAGGCACATACTTTCAGAAGATAAAAAGAAGTTACAACATCGGCCTCAGTTCCGAATTGCGAAGATCCTCTACGAGGAATTTCAGGATACAGAAATGGCCTTAATAGAGATGGAAAACATGGTTTCTATCAAGAATTCTAAAAACCTAATAAATATTTGGAAACCTGATTTTGAAAGACCCGGAAAACACTTCGTGTATGCATATGAATACGTTATTTTTTATATCAAACTTTGCTTGGAACAAAAGAATTTCAATGACATTGCTATAATTATCAAAAAATTAAGAAGGTTTGGTTCAGGTATAGCATATGTCAACGATGCGATTGAGTCTTCCATTAGAAACTATAACATGTGCATTGAAAAAAAACTGGAGATTTGCGACAAGAAATATATTGAAACCCTATTTTTACAGCTCAGTTATCAGACATTCCTCAAGGTAAGCAAGGCTCTTTTTGAGGAATTCAATGTAAAAGATTACACAGAAGAATACATAGATGGGCTACGTTATGCGTTTCAATTAAAAAAAGGGAATAATGGTATAGCATTTGACAATGCATGCCTATCGATTTATTTTAAATGTTTTTATTTACCTAAACTTCAAGGAGAGATGGATAAAAAAACTGAATTTCATATCGTTCAGAGGGATATATCAGAATCTGGAGTTCAAGTTCCAGAGAAAACCGAACTTGTGATTAAAGCTGATAACAAAATGCCAACTAGCCCTAAGCAGAACGGTGTTAAGAAGAGAATCAGTAAGAAGGAAGCATTCGATAGAATAAGAAGTTTGGTTGATAAATTCCCTTAAATATGACTAAAATCAAACAAACATTTTGCCATATATTGCAAATTCCTAGATGAACAAGTTTTTGGCAAATGATAGCAATACACATAATAATCGCGGATTTTGATTTATTTTTGTCCTACGCAAGATTTAAAATTATAGACCATACTTTCGACTAACCTCATTTTTAAGGTTTTTATTTAAAGAGGAAACTTTGCAAACTATTCGTAATACAAACCTATTAGAATGAATAAATCTATAGAGTTACATAGGGAAGAAAATCAGTGAAAACTAATTGTTTTGGACATGATATATATGTTAAATTTGGGGAAATAATCCTATTTTACTTTCTATGTATTCAAATAGTAAAAGACAATAAATATGTTATCATTTTAAAAGCCTCCCAGATTAGTATATAAATCTTTACAAGACAAGGGGTTTTCAGAATTCGTCTACATTCCCAGTCTCTATCCATTTTTTTTTTATTTGTTCAAAAATCGGGTGTAATTGATTGTAATCTGACCATTTCTCTTTAAACTCCATAACTAAAGTTTGGGAATTGAATGTGGTTCTCGAGGAGGAATGATACTTGCCCTTAATATTTCCAGGTGTTACCCTTGAAATATGAATATTATTTGGTGCAAGAAAGAACTCACCGTTTTCTCTAATTTCAGCAATATAGGCTCCACTATTGTGAATATATTGGGCATATTTAAACTGAGGTTTGCCCCACGAATAATTTATGTCAAAGTTAATTTCTCCTTCTTGTAGGAATTTAGATGCCCTATTATCCAGGAGGAACCCGGCTAATTTAAGTAAACAAATGTGATAATAGAATTTGTTCGAAGAAAAAAGTTCTTTATCGTAGAACTCCGGGTCTTCCCACGGATTGATGGCAAGTGTTATCTGAGCAAACGAGTGAAATGGATTCATACTTGGGAGAGAACATAATTCTTCCCAAGGAAGCTCAATTAGCTTAAGACCATAACGTTCACAAATTCTGGACCAATTCCCGAGTAAATCGTCAATCAATTTTGGGGTCGTAGTCATCCATTCTAACCTGATATGAAAGCAGTGATCTGGGTTATGAACTCTGTCATAGTGAACTGTACAAACTTCTTGTTTATAAGATCTGTTCAATGAATCGACATCAATCTGAATCGAACTACTTAGTGTAACCATTGGTTTAGTTGACCCATTCTTTGTACCTTTATTAGTTGAATCACCGCAATTCGTTGAATCTGAGTCCTTAGAATCGATATGAGAAAGGTGATTTATATCTTCGGCTTTAGAAATATACTCCGACTCTGGAAATTTAGATATTTCTGAAATAGAATGATGGGAGTTTATTCCATCTAGTGTTTGTGAATTAATCTTATATTCGGGTTTAAACTGATAAAAATAGTGACCGTCAAGGAAACTATGCTTATTCAGGACATGGTGGAATAATCCTTCGTCCATTAATGTCTGTCCAAATACCACGGCATCGTCCCTAGTGAAGATATCAGAGAGATTTCGAACTAACCAAGACACCATTTCTGAACCAACAAAACAATTTAAATGTCTTTTCCAATGCCATTTTCTATTGACTAACATTAATTTATCTCTTCCAAGCTGTAATTCGTGTGCTAACTTAAATAGTTCCGTATTCTTGTCCAGTAAAATTTTGTCGTCATTAAAAAGGGAATCAATTGTATTTTTATTGACATTATTTAATGACTCTTGGTGCTCATCAATAAAGTTTAGAAGCGACCCAGTATAAAATATTACATCTGGTTGTAGTTCATCTTTCTTTGATTTTTTCATTCTTTTCTCCTTGTCACTTCTTAATTTGCACTTTGTAATAGAATTAATTAAACGACGTAGTCCCTCTAACCTGAGCTCCTCTACTGAAAGTACTTCGTTCTTGCCGTTTACAATTATCGAAAAATTATTTGGCGTAGCTTCAGATGGTAAAACAACAAATTTGGATCTAAACCCATGCCAAGATCGGTCCAAAACATAATCACCGTAGCCCGCTATGACCTGATCGATTTGGTTCCAGTTCAACGACGGTCTCTTCACATGAATTGGGTCTATCATAGAGTCTCTATAGACAGTTTCGTATCGAGTCTTAATAAGAGGAAGATAACTAGGAACTTGATCGAACAGGTCACTATTATTTTTCCTTAGATATCTCTGTACATCTATCGTCCCATTCTGACTACAAGATATTCGGTGAATTTCAGAGTCAATAATTAAATAAACCTTGATGTCCTCCCATTCTTTGTTATCTATGTATTTTACGACAGCTGTTCCATCATCCGAATTAGTTCTCAACTCTTCCAACTTCTCAACCTGCTCACCAGAACACAATTGAAAGCCAGTGACCAAACGCATGTATATTATATTCCTCAATAGATCAAGTGCAGTTTGATTATACGATTCTTGATCAATATTTAATGTGACTGAATGGTTTCTGAAAAAGAAGTTATTCTTAAAATCTTCTTTTGTTGGGAATGCTGATATTGTTACTGGTAAATCTGCTGGAGTTGTAAACGATCTCCATTTACTATACTTTTTAGCAACAAAATGAGGCCAAACATCTCTCCAGCGGACAGGTAATAAACGATTAGCAATCTCCAAATTCACAGGAACGGAGGGATTTTTTATTTCGATCCAGGTTTCATTTGATATATATGTATTACTTTCATATTTTGGATTATTGTCGAAAAAAGAAAATGGTCTCGAATTAATGGCTGGGTTTGAAGCGTATAATCCTATATCATTATCCTTATAGTTTAAGACTATATCCTCTGTTAAATTTTCAGAAATATCGGTACCAATAAGATCCACGATTTGTTGACTATTATTGTCAATCTGAGGCTTAACCATTGAGGAAGTAGAAACTCGCTCTCCTGATTTCTTAACATTTTCTTGTGGAGGTGAGAAAATATTTAGGGTTGTTTTGGAACTACTGTTACGTCTTGAAATAGAATATGTGGATGATTGCACATTAGGGGTGGTTTTATAAGGTGTTGTATCTCTAATATTAACTCTTGCTGGCTTAGGTTCAATTCCATTTTGAGGATTAGTATTTACATGATTATCATATCTTGATTGAGTTTTATCCACATTTTTTGTCCTAATAATTCCATTATTGATTTTTACCATTAGATTCCTTGTAAAATCCCTAATTGATCTCTTGCCACTGATTCCCCTTAATGAATCCATAGCGGCAGAATTGGATGTACTTGATGGATCATTATAACTAGTAATAGGCTCTAATGTTGTTTCTTGTGTACTACTTTTAGTACTCGTATTGTCTCTATTTGTTTCTGCAGTCTCGTTTAAAGCTACCATATCACCTACCACATTAAATGTCTGAACAGCTTCAGTCACTGGTTCCGAGAAAGTCAGTTGTCTCCATGCCAATGTGTTTTGCCTGCTCGATAATTGCCTTTGATTAAGTGTGTGTGTCGTCGACTTATTACTTTGAACTTTCTGTTGTTGTCTAATTATATTATTTTTGTCTTGGAGTGAGGATGAATATTCTGGAATATTAAATATATTTCTTTCATAATTTGAGACCACAGTGCTAATCGAGTGATCCTTCTTAATATTTGCGCTAAGGTAAGGTATATCTGCTTGTTCCATAATTTCATTATCCGTTAACCCCATCATTTGTAAATCATAAATTTTACAGCGTGGGTGCCATTCATCGATGGATTTGGATGAATCGTTCCAGAAGAATATACTCAACCAGTTGGGTATACAATAATGCAATTTTTCTTCATAATCTATTGCTCGAAATAAAGGAACAATGTGTAGAGGGGCTCTTGAAAGACAAATTAGATCCATTGTCATTTCGAGGGATAATAGTTTCTTTCCAGTTAAATTCAATAGATCATAATCTACATCATATAGTCCTGACCCTGGTGATATAATCATTACATGCGTCGTAGTGTGACGTAAATCGACTTGTCTAAAAGGGTCGACTAATACAGTCGTAGCAAAATTAATTAATTCCAAAAAATTCGATTTAATTACTGGAGAGAACCTTCCCTTTAAAATATTATATCCCTTCTCGGTCATAATATTTAATAAGTTGTTTTTAATATTTAAAAATTCAAGTTTCAATGTTTCCATAATTTGTACCCAATGTATGATATTGACTTGGTCAACAACAATACGAAAATGATCCACTGGGTTTTTTAATTTCTCACCAGGTTTTAAATCTGTGAATGGAGAATCTGAAAGATCCATCGATATTGCAAAAGCTATTGTGATAGAATGATGCGTATCTATAGCTTTCCATTTCTTGAAAATTTTTGGAAATAAAGAATTGACCATTTTTTGAAATAATTTTTCACCTGTTTCTTCAAAATTCCACATTTCTTCTGTAATTTGAATTAAAAACATCAACTTTGCAGACTCTGAACGGAATACAACACGGGTAGATTCACCAATATACCCTGATAATACTTTATGACCATCTCTATATATACCTTTCACCGTACCTCTGATAGCCTCGATAAATGTAAGTCTTTGGTCTGAGAAAACACAAGTATCTTGTAAATGAGATGAAAGTGCCCACATGTCACCTCTATTCAAGAAGCAGTCTTTTAAATTTATCTCTATCAAGTCAGCCTGATATTTTTTTTTATTTTTTTTCTTAATCCAAACTTTTGATTTTGTAGGGAGATCTATCATAGTCTTAAGTTGTCCCGAGAGTAACGATATTGTACCTATATTATGTTGCTGCTCTGGTTTCTCGAGAGAAACACCATCTATATCGTTAGTCTCACGAGATTCTGGGAATATATTACTTCCATTTGTCTGCATTGTCTTTATACTTGCTGATGCCGTTGTAATGGTAGTATTAGTCGTTGTAGTGGTAATTCCTAAAGCTGCAGATGTGTTGTTCAATTGAGTTACGGTTGTTCCAGCATTAATTTTATTCTCGAAAGGACAATTGTCCTTTGCAATAAAATATATTTTCTTTCTCAATCCTCCACTAGTTGTTGAATCATCATCTCCACTAGTGATTTTCCCATTATATGTTCTAAATTCACATAAATCATTTTGCCGTATATCCTTAAATTGGGAAAGATCTAATTGAATTAATTCATTAGAGACTCTTGTTTCATGGTAGTACAGCTCTAGTTCGTGAGAGGAGCGTTTATGTGATGGAGAATCAAGCGAATTTTTACTGAGTGCTGGAACTTCTTCGAAATCAGCTCGGGATACTTGAAGTCTCTTGAGGTTCGAACCCTGTGTTATATTGTTATGACTCGACCCTACAATCAAACTCCCTGCATTTAAAGCAATACTGTTTGCATGTGTGGTGTTTGTGGTGGATCTAATCACTTTAGGATTTCTTTGTATTGTATTGATTGCATCATTTCTCGTAGATTTCTTTCGGGATGCTCTTAGTTTCGAAAATAACGTATCACTTTGCATTGCAGGATAATTGGGTTACAGTATATGACTGAACTTTATCGATGTTACAACAAACTCAATATAAATACACTATTATATTTGTGGAAATCGATCGCAATGGGCTGTCCCTTAACTTTTAATAACCGATGAATCCTTCCTTGTCTGGTTCTTGTTTCACTTTGCTTTGCTTTGACAGGCCTGCCTGTCTCTTATCGAAAAATACGTCACCAAAATTTAAAGACCTAATTGGAAGCCATAGGGTTAAGCAACCAAAAAAATATAGGGCAAGAGATCACGTGGGATTGACTCATTTTTCGCACACAGTTAGCCCCATGGGCACGTGACTGAACTGCTTCGTTGACATATCACGTGGTTTTGTCATTTTCTTGGTACATGATTATTACTTCATCACTTTCTTGTGACATAGCGTGCGTGTGCACAAGACAAGACTCATTAATTAACTTCGATGGTGTTGCCGTGTGGCCCTCATCCTTTTGCTGTGGAGTTTCACCATCACAACGCCAATTACCGATATTGACTCTACGATGAGCAACTTTTAGAGACCCATGACGTTGAGGGTATCAACGAACGGACAACTCACGAATCACACAGATCGTTTGCTTCCCACTCTTTTATCTTTTGACAGTACATTGGAAGTGTGAGTTCGAAGACATGGACAAGAGATAGCCATTTATAAAGTAAATATTCCGATCTTATAACTACTTAATATATATATATATATATAAGTAATAAGTTCTGTCGATGTTTACCTCCTATAATTAATCTTTTTTTGAATACCTTTTATATTTTTAATATTCTTTTGAACCACATACGATAATAGACCAATCCTCAAAAACACTGCTCAACATCTCTGCGATGACTGTCACTACAAATGCATCATTGCAACAGGTTCTTTACGAGTTTGCCCTTCGGGACTCAAACAACAAGTTATTCTATACTACGGCTACCAAAGCTGAAAATGGCAATGACTCGATTCCAAATAATGCCATCCATTTATTGAACGATAACGATCCGTTTGCTAATATCTTAGAAAATGTTTCTAGTAATTTAACTACAGTTTTCACCGATGAAGTTACCTTATTGAAGAGTTTACCCCATTTGTACCAATTGGAAAACTCTATAGTGGTTAATGTAGATTTATATTTACAGGATTACTCAATCATTACAGCTCTGAAGGACTTAAACATTGTTTCTTTAATCTCAAATGATGCTGCTACAGCTATAACTCACGCTCAATTGGCTAGTAAGATCGCTCTAGAGAAACGTCTACCTGTTTTCCACTTCATAAATTTCACTACTATAAATGCTTCTGAGGCGATTATCCCTGATTTCCAAGAACAAACTTCAAACGAGACTGTATCAGAAGAACAGGAAGAAGAACAATCCACTCTGGAACAATTTCTAATCGAACAAAATATACAAAATTTTGAATTGAAAGCACAAGGGTCCAATCCTTCAGTTGCCATCATTAACCTATCCCAATATGGTCAATCTATTGCTCAAGTTCTACCAACTTCAGCTTCATTGATAAATGTGAACATTTATAGACCGTGGAACATTGACCAATTACTACAATTAGTCGCCCCATCTGTCGCTAAGATTGTTATGATCCAAGGGTCTTACAAGGATGACTCATCAGAACCACATCATTCATTTGATCCTTTCTTATTGGACTTCTTTGCCGACTTTCAAAAATTGGTTGAAAGAAATATCGACCAAGTTATATTGACAAAAATTGGTCAACTACCAAATGATGCAATTGTTGACTCCCTAGATATCATAATTAACAATGCTCAAAAGGATACTCCTGTTCAAAACCTTTATTTGGGTAAGCAATATCAAGAGCAAATTGATAACAAGCAATACATAGATTTTTTGCATTCTTCTGTTAAAAATGTGTTAAATTTAGAAGCTGCATACATCAAGGTATTAAGAAATTTATTTTCTGGTAATTTAGAAATTTTAAATGAATATTCGAATGATACGGTTAACTCAAATACTCCAGAATATGGTTTTGGTTACTACTTAAACCAAGATGAAACTCGTCAACAACTTATTGATTTGGTAAAATCTTCTCTAGATGTTTCATTATTCTCAGGGGTCCCAGATGCATCTAAACTGGTCGAAACTCTGTCCAAGTGGTTGGAATTTAACAAATCATTGACCTCGCAGCAACTAGAGGAGGCTAATGAACTGGCCAAACAAATATTTGAGATTTTAAAAGCCAACAAAACCAATAATAACGTTGCTAAGATTTTAGAAATAGCACCAAATGAAGACGGGTTATCTTTTAAGTCTCACTGGTTAATTGGTTCAGATGCTTGGTCTTACGACTTAGGTAATTCTGGTGTCCATAATGTACTATCATCCAATAAGAATATTAATATGCTATTGATAGATTCAGAACCATACACATCTAAGAACAAGGTTGCACATAAGAAGAATGTCGGTTTATATGCTATGAACTATCACAATGTATATGTTGCTTCTGTTGCTGTATATTCATCATACACTCAATTACTCACAGCTATGATTGAAGCAGCTCATTTTAATGGCCCTTCTTTGGTTTTAGCCTACTTACCTTACTCCTCTGAGATCAATTCATCATTAGATATTCTAAAGGAAACCAAGGTTGCTGTTGAATCTGGTTATTGGCCATTATACAGATATGATCCAACCAAGGAAGATGAAGATGATGAAACGCATGGCTTTTCTCTAGACTCCTCAGTTATTAAAAAAGAATTGCAAGACTTTTTGGACCGTGAAAACAAGTTGACTTTATTGATCAAAAAATACCCAATTTTTGCAGACAACATTAAAAACTCAGCCAGTGATGTAATTACCAGAAAACAATCTACAAGAAACAAGGCTGCTCTAGATGAATTACTGGACGGTTTATCTGGTCCACCATTGCACATTTATTATTCTTCTGATGGTAGCAACTCTGTTAATTTAGCTACCCGTTTGTGCAACCGTGCCATTGCAAGAGGTTTAAAGGCTACAGTGCTATCAGTCGAACAGGTAGTCCTAGATGAATTACAAGGTGAAGAAAACGTAGTCTTCTTTACCTCTACGGCTGGTCAAGGTGAATTCCCACAAGATGGTAAATCATTCTGGGATGAATTAAAGTCCTCTACCATTGACTTGGCTGGGTTAAATGTCTCTGTCTTTGGTCTGGGTGACTCCAAGTACTGGCCGCGTAAGGAAGATGCACGTTATTACAATAAGCCTTCAAAAGATTTGACTGCTAAGCTAGAAGTCTTGGGTGCCAACTTTATTGTTCCTTTGGGACTAGGTGATGATCAAGCTGCTGATGGATTTCAAGAAGGTTACCAAATCTGGGAACCTCAATTATGGGAAGCTCTTGGGGTTGATAATATCGACGTTCCTGATGAACCAAAACCTTGGAATAACGAAGATATGAAAGTTAACTCCGATTTCTTAAGAGGTACAATTGTTGAAGGGTTGAACGATGAATCAACACTTGCCATTCATCCGTACGATCAACAACTAACAAAGTTCCATGGTTGTTATATGCAAGATGATCGTGACATTAGAGATATTCGTAAAGCCCAAGGTTTAGAACCTCTCTTCAGTTTTATGTCCAGAGTTAGATTACCAGGTGGGAAAGCTACCCCAGAGCAATGGCTTGCACTAGATAAGTTGGCTACTGAGGTCGGTAATGGTACTATGAAGATCTCTACAAGAGCTACATTCCAATTGCATGGCCTTTTAAAGAAAGATCTAAAGCACTCTATAAGAGCGATGAATTCTACTTTAATGGACACGTTAGCCGCTTGTGGTGATGTTAATAGAAATGTTGTTGTTACTGCTCTTCCAAATAACGCCAAAGTCTTTAATCAAGTCTCGAAAATGGGAACTGAAATTTCTGAATATTTCTTACCAAAAACTACTGCTTATCACGAAATTTGGTTACAAGGTACTGATGAACGTGATGATGATCCAAATTGGCCAGAAATTTTCGCGAACAGAAAGGAAGGTCCAACTAAAAAGAAAACATTAGTCAGTGGTAACGCTTTGGTCGATGTTGAACCAATATACAGTAATGTTTATCTTCCAAGAAAGTTCAAGGTCAATATTGCTGTTCCACCATTTAATGATGTTGACGTTTTCGCTATCGATTTAGGGTTAATTGCAATTGTCAATCCTGACACTCAAATCATTGAAGGTTACAATCTATATGCTGGTGGTGGTATGGGTACTACACACAACAACACTAAAACCTACCCAAGAACTGGTTCTGATTTTGGTTTCGTTAAGCCTGAAGATGTTATTCCAGCTATCCAAGCTGTTATGATTATTCAAAGAGATAATGGTGACCGTCAAGATCGTAAACATGCTCGTTTAAAGTATACCATTGATGATATCGGTATTCCTCAATTTAAAGCTATGGTTGAGGAAGAATGGGGTAAGAAATTTGAGCCATCAAAGTCTTACGAACAATTTATTTCTAACCACGATTATTTCGGTTGGGTTAAGGATGAAACTGGTTTAAATCATTACACATGTTTCATTGAAAACGGTAGAGTCGTCGATACACCAGAACTACCTCAAAAGACTGGTTTGGTAAAGATTGCCAAGCTTCTACAGAAGAACAACTCTGGCCACTTTAGATTAACTGCTACACAACATGTTTTAATTTCTGATATTGAAGATAAGCATCTCGATCAAGTTAAAAAGGTCTTAAAGCAATATAAACTAGATATTACTGAGTTAAGTGGTATTAGAATCGCATCTTCATCATGTGTCGGTTTGCCAACTTGTGGTCTTGCTATGGCAGAATCAGAACGTTACCTACCTGTGTTGATTGATGACATTGAAGAAGTTCTTGAAGAATTAGGTTTGCGTCATGATTCTATTGTTATGAGAATGACAGGTTGTCCAAACGGTTGCTCCCGTCCATGGGTTGCAGAAATTGCTCTAATTGGTAAGGCTCCACATACCTATAATTTGATGCTTGGTGGTGGTTACTATGGTCAAAGACTAAATAAGCTTTTCAAGGCTTCAGTTAAAGATGATGACGTTATTGGTATTTTAAAGCCATTGTTCAAGAGATGGGCTTTGGAAAGACAAGACGGAGAACATTTCGGTGATTTTGTTGTTCGTGTGGGTATTATTAAGCCAACATTGGAAGGTAAGTACTTCCACGATGATATATCAGAAGAAGCGTATTAGACTTTTGCCATATTACTTTTTATGTGTATATATACTTATTTATTGTATTTATTAACAAATTGATTATTTATAAAATTGGTCTATTTCTATGGTGTTAGGCCCTTCCGAGATTCCGTGACAATATTAAAGTGTGATTTCTAATTTAAATGCAAATAGGTTCCCTTTGATTATCATTAATGAGTTGTCAATACAGAACAAAGTGGTTAGATCGTCAGAATATATATTACAACAAAATGTCCATTGCAGTTGTTACAGGTGCTTCATCGGGGATAGGTTATTCATTGACTGATGAACTGGCAGCAAATGGTTTCATTGTTTACGCATGTGCAAGAAGGTTAGAGCCTATCAACGACTTAAAAGACAGGCATGGACCTGAGAAGATCAAACCTTACCAAATTGATATATCGAATAATGAGGAAATAGTAACTTTCAGACAATTTTTAGAGAGTGAACTACAAAATGGAAAAGTTGATCTTCTCTATAATAATGCCGGTCAGGCTTGTTCCTTTGCTACTTTAGATGTTACAGACAGGATTATGGAGGATTGTTTCAAAGTCAATGTGTTTGGTCATATAAACATAACTCGAGAACTATCAAAGTTGATAATTAATGCTAAAGGTACAATAGTATTTACTGGTTCCATTGCTGGAATTGTTTCCTTCCCATTTATGACAACGTATTCAGCCACGAAGGCTGCCATCCATCAATATGCTAGAGGGTTACATTTGGAAATGAAACCGTTTGAAGTAAGAGTTATAAATGCTATAACTGGTGGTGTTGAAACGGCCATTGCCGAAAAAAGACCTATGCCATCCAATTCTTTATTCAACTTTCCTGAAGGTTTGGAAGCATTCAAGGCACGTTCCAAAAAAGTGCAAAAGATGAGTTCTTCACAGTATGCCAAACAAATGGTTAAAGTAATCATGAACTCAAATGATCCAGTAGATGTCTATAAGGGCTCGTTTGCTATGATTGCTCGTGTTTTGGCCCTTTTTGTCCCAATGTGGGTTTTGAATAAACTTTTGTATAAGTTTAATAAACTAGATAAGGTGGAGTCCTCCATAAAGCAAAAGGGGGCAAAGAAAAGTCTGTAAATTTAAATATCGAACGACATTAAACTGTAATACTTGGGGTCGTCTTATCTCAAATAAATCTCTCTCTCTCAATATATAAATCGTGATCCCATATTCTTAAATTTTACGTGCTTAAAAGAATTCCCTCATCGCTAAATGAAGTAGATAAATTGTTCACTCACGTATACTGAAATATAGGATATACGAAGATAAAGATCCAACTTACAAAAGAACTAAGGACTTATACAATTTTCGAGTGGGATAATGGCTATTGAAGAATTTTCATTATTGATAAATAAGTTCTTCCAGGTATGCGATAGAGCCACCGATCCACTAGAGCTTCCTCACGATCTGTTAGATCTTGTAATCGCCGCCCAGCTCAGCGATTTTAATTGCAATGATAGATATAAGGTATTGAAATGCGTGTCGTATTATAGTTTGCATCCAGATTTACCAACCAAGCGTAAAATTATTAATTACTTTGAGAAGTATTCCTCTGATTCTGATGGGCTGATGAACTATCTTATTGACGAGCTGAAGCCAATGCTATTGAGATCAAATTCATCCAGAAGAAAAATGGCTAATGTACATACCGGACTAAATCCAACTTTGGGGTTCTCCTTCGAGGAGGATACTTTTATAACAGGATGGAAGGCTAATGGAGGATTGAAGGGTATACCGTTGTTTTATATGGTGTTGAGACATTTAAATAAAAGTCAAATATCAGTTAATTTAAACTGGATCATCCCAGGTATCATGAACATGTTAGACAACACATCAGAATTAAAAATGATTAAAATGAAAGGCGTTTTACTTTTAAAGACATTTCTATTATATTGCTTTGAAAGCAATGAAAGTACAACAGGAAATTGGATTTCTTTCAAGCAAACGGGTGTATTCGAGATGGTAGATCCAATTCTAAAGAACATGTGCTATTTCCTACCACCTAGTTACAATGAACATGATTCATTGGATATTCTTGAAGAAGTCTATGATACATTAATTGTGTTATATAAGCGTGGTTTGAATAATGGAATGATGAAACGTAAGCTTGGTACGGTGCTACTATCAGATATAATATTGAGACATACTTTGCCTAGGATTGGAATAAAATACGAAGCTCTTTTGCAATTTCAACTTGATAGTGTGGAAAGAATTATAGACATTTTAGACGATAATACAGTGATACATTTGCAGAGGATTATATACACATTTGGGGAGTATATAATACGAGATCCGTTTTTGACTACTATTAAAAACAATAACATTTTACCTAAAATCATTGATGTGTTCAATAAAATCGTGAACATATGTCCAGAAGAACGAATACAAGCCCATAAATATGACTTTGTGGCAGCTGTTTGTATCATCTTCCAAAAATATGACTCTGAGGGTGGTGTGAGTGTAGAGTTATTAAACGACCTGGGTAAATTTTTGGACAACTTGGTCGTAAAAGGTTGTAACCTGGACGATATTATTACCCCACTGATGAAGGAAAACCCACAGTTTAAGGAATTACTAATAAATAAACTACAGGAGACTAAAGATATTAACGTTTGATAGTTATTGTAACTTTTAGTGTCATGACATATTTATGTGCAAAGTTATGAGATGGTATAAACTATAGCATAATGTGTGTATTTACATGATATATATATAGATATAGATATAGATATAGATATAGATATACTTGAATATTATAATATATGAAAGAATGGCATACGATTAGAAGAAGTTCAATCACAGACATACCAGTCCAAAAACGTACATTTCTTTATTATTATTGAACGTTTTGTAAATTCTGAACAATTCTAATGTTTGCATCCAAAAATCTATTAACACAACTATTTAAACATTGTTCTTCTTGTGCAGATAGGTCTGGAGATGTGATAGAAGACACGCAGTTCTTGAAACAACTGTTTGTAAAGTCATGTATTTGCATTTGGACTCTTTGCTTTGAGTTCTCGGCATCCAAGAAGTTGGCAATCTCCTTCTTAGATGAATTGTTCATGGAGTCCAGGTCAGCTTGAGAAATGGAGGACATGGTAGGCTTTTAATATGTGGTAATATGATACCAGTTTATGAAGTATAGTCCTGACCTTTGTGTGCTTCTGCTAGTTTTCTCTTATATTACTTTGTTGAATGAGAAAGAATAGTGCAAGTTGAAACCCTTTTTGATGATCATCACGAATTGCTCGCTGCGTATAAAATATTTTTATGTGAACTGACCATGTTTGCAAAACTGTTAGTCCTAATGATTAGGTACTTTGAAATGCGTGATGAAACCAACTGGAGACGAGCAAACAGGTTAAAAAGTATATTGTTTCTCTGATGGAGGATACTATAGACGATTATGTGAGGAGTTTGGAGACTCAATTGGAAAATAAAGTCGTGTTTTTGAAGCAATCTAGGGATAGTCTCAAGAAACTACGACAAGAGTACAAAGATGAAGAAGCGCAAGACATAAATCCAGACATATGGAAGGCATTCATGAAGAAACCTGTCATGTATGTGGAGAAGTCAGATCCAATTGGTTTGAGTCTTGCTGATGTTGATGTATATTTACGAAATGAGTCGTCGCTGGACTGGATCGAAATGATGACTGGGAAAGAGATGAATTATTGTACTACATTGAAGGAATCCATTAATAATCAACGTAATATGAATAAGGATCTGTCGACATTGATAGGTTTACTTGAACAAGATGATCTAGAGACGGAGGAGGTTGAAGAGATACCTGTAGCGTCCAATTTGTTGGATCAAAATCAGAAACTATGGGATTCGCTTCAATTGTTTACTAAAGAGGTATTATGTAAAAATGAAAATAACCGAATCGAGATATATAATCTATTGAAACGATTAGTTAAATTCGATCCTCTTCTTACCGTCTCTGATTTCAGAATCTCTCATGAATCCGAAAGATTGTATAGGTTGTTATCGAAGGCTAATCTTGTCGACGTCATCCATATTGACAACAATACCAATTCCCAGGTGAGATTGATCAATTTTAATGACAACGACCTGAGTTAGCCATTGCCATATTTATATAGTTGTGATATATATAATCATTATAAATGGATAATAACATTCTTACAAAGATATATATTTAATTGTATTAGTAACTTTCCTACTTCATGTAAAGTATGCACTGGTCGGTCTTTCGCATTCACCTTATTGGAACACTGAAAATGTAACTATTCTTTTACTGCTAAATAAACAAGACGCATTCATTTGAACATTCTTTTAAAGAATGTAAATATATTATAACTCTAGCTTCGTCATATTGGATTGACTTGGATAACAGCTCGATATATCAGTTTATTCAATTCGCATATGTCAAGTGGTAAAAAGCTCTCTCTTGAAGAGAGACTGTCGTTAGCAGCCAAGAAAGGGAAGAAGAAAAGTAAAAAGCTTACTTCAGCTAGTCCCACACCAAGTCCTCTAGTAGAAGAAGATGTTGATACTTCCATTAAAGAAACTACACCTGAAATCAATGAAGGTATAATCGAAAACAGTAACGTTGATAAAACAGAGGATAAGATAAGTGAAAATGATATGGAAACTACTATCACTGCAGAAACTGTACATGGAGACGAGAACTCTCACGAGGTCCTACAACAAGTGAAAGATGCCGTTAAACAACAGCCTCTATCCATTCAGAATTTGAAATTAGACTGGCTGCCGAATAATTATCAGGATATTGATGTGCATAAGTTATTAAATATAATTGATAATCGGATTGGTGATTCAATAACGAAGGGAGAATCCTCCAATAAAAAATTATCAGAATCCATTGATAAGAAAGATGAATTGATAGAACAATTAAGGAAAGAAGGAGAAAATCTATCCAAAGTTGACTTCAAGAAATCAAATCAAATTAAACTTCTAAAAAATAAAATATTTGATATAGAAAAGGAACTTTCGAATACAAAAGAACAATTTGATGAAGAGACTTCAAATTATCAAACATTAGAGAAAAACATTAATGAGCTCCAACAACAAGTAGTAAGATCCAATTCTACCATTAAAGACCTTAAGCTTCAAGTCACCAACGTTGAGAAGTTACAAGCTACCGTTGTCGAACAAGATTCTCAGATTATCACTTTGAAAGAAGAACTTGAAGATGTGACAAAACAATTGGCCGACACAAATTTTCAGCATCTTACAGAAATGGAATCACTCAGAGAATCTAACTCTATCCAGATTAATACGTTAGAGACCGATTTGGAACAACTTAAGATCAAATTGGAAAATAAGGTTCAATCTGATAATTCAACATCTGGAGAATCCCAAAATGTGAATAATGAGAGTCAACAATATCATATCTTAGAACAGCAATTAAGATCAAGTAAAGACAATTGGAAAAGCATAGAAGATACGCTCAACATTAAGATTGTAAAACTGGAAGAAAGTTTACAAAATAGGGAACTGGAGATGCAAAAACAAACCCTAGAGATGAAGAGTTTGGTAAATGAAAATGGTCTCCTAAAGCGTAAAATAGATAACTCATCATCTAAGAATTTAGAATTGACAGACCAAGCGCATAATTACAAGAATGAACTTCAATCATTGCAGAGTAAATATAACGATATCAAAGATGACTATAACTTGTTGAACAACAAATTTAGCATTCAAAAGACACAACTAACCAAATTGTATGGTGAGCCATTGATAAATTCGCATATTGGCCGGAGTGGTTCGGGTATTAGCATGAATAAGTCACATTCATTAAACAGCGTCAGTGAAGAATGGTTACTTCCGGCAGATGATTCCCTCATATCTATTCAAAGTATTTCTTCAGATATAGATAATAATAGATTGGATGATACTGACACGTCTCCCCATGTAGATGAGAACGTAAATATATCAATCGATATTCCTGATGATGCTGAGCATCTACAGACTATATTAACGACAAAAAATAGCAGATCCAGTAATCAACTGGATATTTCTAGTGCAATTAGAAGGTCAGATTCATATTTAACACCAAACAAATTCAGGGCTTTTAGTGACGTCAATGATAATACAGAACTGGGTTCTGGGGCAGTTAATTCTAACCCTCAGTTAGTCACTAGACTTGGATCAGAAGTCCGTAGACTAGAAAACGAGTTACGCAACATGCAGAAAGATCATGAACGCCTTGCTCTAGATAAAGATAGCGCAAACGAGGAAATATTGAGACTTCTCGACAGAAACGATAAGGCAACCAAGATAATTGATGAAAACAAATCCTTGAAACAGGAGTTAGAGACTATTTCCAAACGCTTGGAAGTTTCATTACAGCTTTTAGGAGAGAAGGCAGAGACAGTAGAAGAACTTGAAAATGATGTCAATGATTTAAAGGATATGATAAAGCAGCAAGTCCAACAGATGGTTGAGATACAAGAGAATAAATAGTTTATATAAATTTAGACCTTATTAGAATTATCTTTTATTTTTTTCGGTTTCCTAAATATAGA
Source organism: Maudiozyma barnettii (assembly GCF_903064755.1). Lineage (NCBI taxonomy): Eukaryota > Fungi > Ascomycota > Saccharomycetes > Saccharomycetales > Saccharomycetaceae > Maudiozyma > Maudiozyma barnettii. Next base: position 51,151 of record NW_024545247.1, read on the forward strand.
ACAAATTGATTATACATATATGGTACATAAATTTAAAACAGGTTAATCATGACCTTGCTGTTTTGCTAGTCTAGTTTGTTCTTCAATATCATCGGCTTCCCATGGGTAACATAGCCAGACATCAGGAACTGTGACAGCAGCCATGTAATGACCAGATTCAAGCATTTCCTTTGGAAGGTCAGCTTTCTTTGGCTTATCCTTATTATGTAGAACGAACACAGTGAATGTAGTCTTTTCATCTAGTCTATTTAATCTCTTTTGTTGTTCATGAACTTCTTTTTCCAACTCAGAAACAGCATAATGTAGGGTAGTTCTGGTGTCATCGACTTCGTCAACAATCAAAACTTTCTTACCGATAAGAGAATCGAAGTGTTTATCTAAGGCACCAAAGTCTAACCATTGGGTTCTGATAACTTCCTTACCAATGGTTTCAACGTTGTCATCTAATCCTAAATCTTCGTATAGAGACAAACCAATAGCTTGAATTGGAATGTTCTTTTCACCCTTCTTCTTTAAGAAAGTTCTGATGATTCTAGCTGGAATCAAACCACCACCAGAAATACCAATAATAACATCAGGTTTCTCATTCTTATCTAGGATATCCTTAGCAGTTTGTTGACATAGTTTGTGGATGTTATTGTAAGAGATGTAGAATTTCTCAGGAGCTTCAGACATGATGAACAAATATTATCTAAAATAACGATAATAATATTACGACGTAGACGTAAAACAAATATAAATATAAGAAAACACAAGAGAGAAGTAAAAAAGCTTAAAGTTACAAGTCAAGAATCCCAAATTTCTATCCCGTTTGGTTGATAACTATGAAAAAAAATTGTATGAGATATATCCTAAGATAATCCTTTTTATATACGATAAGCTCATCTCCAAAATTTGAAAATTCAAAAAAATTTTCAAAGGTCATCGAGAAACTGAAAAATGAAAAAAAAAATTTGCTGAGATTCCTGAATAGGTAGGCGATACCGTAGATGGAAAGGATTGCCGTTTGGGGAAGAGAAAAGAACAAAGATGAATGGTAGTAGAAACCTAGTTAATTAATTATTATACATTTTAATATGAGGAAATAATGCTGTATATATCTATATAAAAAATAGTTCGTAATAATGGTGAAATGCCACGTTATTGATATTAGAAAACATATGGGTTACGGACATATTTTTGGGCTGTGAGACATGATTATGCAGCTTTTTCTGCAACACCAGCAAAGTCTGAAGCATCCACAAAAACATCGTTTTCACCATTGACATATACCATATTGTCTTCATCCTCATTTGAAACAGCACCTCCCGCCTCAATATTGTTTGTATCTTCACCTTGTTCAATGGCTACTTCAGAAGTACCATCATCGAGAGATAACATAGCCAATTCCTGTCTTAATGTAGCTTGTTTATTTAGTAAATCTAGTCTACCTTGAATACCTAGTAGTGTTGGCAATGTTTCACTTGAAGACTTCAAGGCACTCTTAAAATGTTTCATATTCTTTTTGGGTTTCTTATCATATATCGTACTGTGAGGAATATTTTTCAGCATCACTATCCATTTTACCCATAGATGTAAAGTGTTATCTTCTGTCCAGACATTGTTTTGAAGTTCTGCAATAATTTTGTTTAGAACGGATCCTATTAGGCTTTCTGATGTTAGTTGTGTATTTATACAGTTAATAATTCTTTGTTCATCCCATGATGGTGATGTCAGGAGACTAATGACAGACATCCCGTCTGATTTGTCATTTTCCTTTGACAATGCCTTAATTAGTCTAACATTCAGTTCAGTCTGTTCAGATTTTGATATTTTTTTTGTCTTTTCATGCTTTTCTTCCTTGATAACATCTTCAACGATCTTTTCTTTGGGGTACCTATCTTGTGTTATGCGATTTTCTACAGGTTCGACATCTTCGACACCTTCATTTAGGATAATTTCCTTGTTTCCTACAATATTATCAATAGATAGTAATTTAAAATTAGGTTCGTTGACGTTCAACCAAGCAAGCATCACATCATTTGATATCTGTTTAAAATCAATAACTTCAGAATTTGTCACCGCTATGGTACTGATAGGCTCGCTTTCGGTTACTTTAAAGACGGATATTTTACCGTCAATAGTCAAAGTAAAAATAAGATCCTTGACACTTCCAATTCTGTCTGCTTGCACATTCCATGAACGGACGATAGCCTTAGTTTCATAGTCATATACGGTTAAAGTGTCAATTGTAGCCACACTAAAATATTTCCCATCTTGGCTAAAAGTACAAGATAATGCGCCGAATACTTCAAAAGTTGCTACTGTACTGGGTCTTCTCTTACTTGGATCGATGATGTATATTTTTTGTTCGGTAGCAATAGATAAATATATGCCATCTTCATTGGCATTATCTCCATCATATTTTAATACTTGGAAATGTATTATTTCCTCATCTTTACCATCAATCAAATGGAAAGTCTTCACTGGCTTGGTCTTATTGTATTCTAACTTCTTAACACAGTCATCTGAATCGTATGTCCATATATATTTACCATAAGAATCAACAGCCTTTATTGTATCCTTATTACGAACTATATTGATGATATCTCTACCAGTTGACGAAAACGTAACAATTTGGCCATCATTAAATGCATTGACAAAGAAATTATCTGTTCTGGAGGACAACCCACTAGCTTCATCGCCATCCAATTTACGTTTAACCCTTCCAGAGTTGGAATCTTTATTGTTATCATCACTATCGCAGCACCAACCGACGTATAGGATGTCTGAGGATTTTAAATCATGACTTTCATAATCCACGTGGTTCACAAGAGAACTGTTAACTTTGAAATTATTAGAAGAATCCAAAGGATATATATCAATAGAATTCTTTTGGGCTGTACCGGTATGGAAGGCGAACTGACCTGCACCCTGTGCAAAGATAGCTATTAAATTAGCGTCTACACTCATATCTGTTTTATGTTAATAAATCTCAGATATTTCGATTTAGCAATAAGTAAAACTTCCAAATAATGCTCCAAAGATATCTCAACTGGCTACTAATAAGTACTTATTCGAAAATATATATTTAATATACTTATGCTTCTATAACGATATTCTTTCTAACGTCCTCTTCTTCATAGTATAAAGGACTAGCAAACCAAAGATGAAAACTTTTTCATTTTTGCGATGAGCTAAAAAAATTGAAAAAGCTAAAATATTTCAGATGTAGAAAGGTTACCCTCACATTAAGTTATAATGTAAAAGCGGTATTGGTTTTACACGATGACCAGGTTTATCTAATGCAAATACGTCTTAGTTCACATATATATCGGTATACATACATATATCTATATATATAGTTCTATTAGTGTATGATCATATACTATCATCTCTCTCATTTTGACTTAATTCCCCAATAAATGAGCTAGGGAAGCCTGATCTTCGTTGGAGACGTTGGCAAAAGCAGCTTGATACATTGCACTGTTTGAAGTAGGAAATTCATTCATTGATGTCTTGAAGACGGTATTGATATTTATGTCGTCCAAAATGGATTTTGTTAGAGGGTCTTCCTCCAGATCATCGAAAGTTTCATCGTCATCAAATGTTAGCCCGTCTGCGAAATTACCACCACCGTTATCCTTCTTCATCATTTCTAGATAATTCTCAAATGTGCGTTCATCCACAGTAGAATTATCGTCGTCATCATCGTCATTCAACTCAATTGCATCACTCCAAGGTGTTTGCACATCATTGCCAAATGCAGAAGACGTAAATTCTTTCCTTTTATCTATTAGTTCCAACTCTGCTTGAGGATATTTGAACATTAAATGAACAAGAGAGTTCCCTAAAGAGGGTAGAACCTGTTCAATTGACATTTGTGAAATTTCTTGTGGTGGTAGTTGACCAATTAAATTTAATAGAGCCATAATAGAAAGTTTAATGTCGTATATCCTCTTGAAGTTTGGGATGTATACTGTTAACCATACGTCAAAGAATAATGGTAAGCAGCCATGGTTATATACGAATTTTATGGACTCTACTGGTGCAGATACCATACTGGCAATTATAGCATTGAAAGTTGTCACTCCAAATACAATATGTTTCTTTAAGTCAGTCTTATTAATAAGGATGCAAGTAATAGCGTTCTGAAGAATAGATTCTCTTATCGTAGCAGAGATTTGTGGCCCAAGTGATAATAATAGTTTTTGACCGTAATCAAAGATTGTATTGATCTCATCAAAATCAGAATCTTCATCAATGTTAGTATTATTATAAACTTCATATAATATCTTGCAATAAAAATCATTCTTTTGTAATTCTGCACTTCCATAAACAAATATATTATTGAAAATTAGCATAAAATCTTCGAGGAAGTATGTAACCATGCTATCCTCCTTACTATTGCATTGTCCAATTAACTCCAATATTTTCCAAGTGACTGGGGTGATATCTCTCAGTAAAAATGTTGAGTTCTCGTAGAACTCACAAACTTCACGATAAAAATCATCCAGTTGATTATTCAAAATAAACTCAGCTGCAGAATAGAATGATTGCTCTAAACTTTTAACAATGTCGACCGAATTTTCAAAAGAAAGTAAAAGAGAAATAATAGTAGATAAGATACCTAACGCAGCCATTTGTTTATCACTCTCATCGGGAAGATTTTCACCATTCATGTAATTAGAAGGATCAATGTTGGATGCATCGTTCAAATCGATCGCTAATTTTAAAAACTGTTGAATCAGATTATTAACTAATTCGACACCAAATGGTTGTAATTGCTCAGCAAACTGTTCAACGAATTCTTGCATAACACCAGCAATTGAATCAGATTCAAATTGGTTGGATAGCTCTAGTAATTTTTGCATAATAGGAACAACTGATTCTGACATCGCTTGTTGGAAATATGTGTCCTGTACAAACGTCTGTAGTGCCAGTGCAGCCGATAAATTTATTGGTAAACAGTCCGAAGTGTCATTTAGACATTTAGTGATACCACGATATATTGTTTCGATGGTAGATGGATCCTTAAATTCTATTAATCCTAGTTTAGAGACTATCTCGCATACTCTACTTTGTAGAAATCCGAATTGAGAATTAAAGAATGGGAAAATAAAAGTTTTAGCAAAACCTTCAATTTCGTTGGAATATGGTGAACCTTTTAAAGTTAGTCTATCCAATATATTAGAAAATATTCTGAAGGCAGCTTCGATATTAACAGCATTCTGTAAAGTGAGAGAATTAAAATCTCCACAATTCGCTTGTAACGTCTCAATGAAAAATTCCATTGTTGGTTGGATTGTAGTCTTACCTCTCTTGTTTACTGCTGTGGTCAACAATGAAATAGCAGCAATATCTGGAGAATAATCATCATTCCAAAGTTCTAAGTTTCTATGAATATATTCCTGAGGGTCACTTTCAAATTCATCCAGCGTTTCTTCTGTTGGACGTAACAGAGGGAATATCACATGTTGTAATATAGTGGAATAGTGCGGAGTTATTAGCTTCCAAGGGTCCTTTTGAGTAACAGCCTGCTCTAGAAAAGATAATACGTAATATAACGATTCATCACTCAGCCAAATGGAACCTCTTCCCCACTCTTCAATCTGTTGGAATAATAGAGTCAGTAGTTGAGGTAGAAATTCGTCCATATAAAGAGCTTTGAAATCAGAGTAGTCAAATCTTCCAGATAAGGTCTGAGAAGCATAACGGTAGAATAATCTAAATAGGTTTGCATAGGACCATTTCTTGCATTTGACCCAAGGATTTTGTTTCCTTTGATCAATATCAATAATATTCATTATTGAATCCGACAGTGGTGCTTGTATGATAGATACAAAAAGATTTGCCCATGGAACAAAGAATTCTGCACGTTGTAAAGTGAAAGGTAGGTCATGGTACGTAACAAATTTGTAAATTTTCAATATTAGAATCAATAATTCACCAATTTTAGGGTCGGTCATGTTGGCACCTTCCTTTAGTAATGTATTGTTAGCATAAGCTAATAGGTCGGGAAAGTATTGCAAAATTAGTTTCTCAAGTTCTTGTCTATCATCATTTTCTTTATATCTAAATGTTCTAAATATCTCAGATAAGCATATTAATCCAACGTGTGCAACATTGATATCACTATTAGATAGGAGTTCCAATGATTTCGGTAAAAGGTCATTCCATTTACCCTTCGGATATTCCTCCAAAATAATAGTTTTCAAGGCTGGTCTTAGAACTCTAAGGCAATGAGGAGAATTGCTCGAGCATTGTAGCATTGTCTGGATAATCATATCTTGGACGACTGGTTTTTCATCGTTATCAACTCCACGGTTCAATAGTTCATTCTTGCTAGCTGAATACGCAGAGATAACCCATCCGTATACAATTTTATTTTTAAAGTAGAGTGATGCAGATAATTTAATGTTCTCTGGGATCTCATTAGAAGATATGATATCTAAGCATGCACCCAAAAATCCTGGTGCTTTACTGGTCTCTTTTAATTGTGTTTCCGCATGTGATCTGATGGTGGCATCATGGTCTAGTGTACTTGCAAAACATTGCAATAAACCGTTAGCATCCATTTCGAGAAATGTGTAATTATAGTGACGCTTTAATTATAAATCTAGTATTCAAGTAGTAATAAACTAAGGGAAATGCAACTTTGTATATCAGTATATATATCACTTGATGTATATCAATGTTTACTAGGTTCTAAAGTTATAGAAACAGACTCCAGAAACATCAAAATTTTTTCAGCTCATCGCAAAATAACATCACATTTGACGACATAATAAACAGGAATATAATATAAAATATGACGGATTCCAAAGAGATAATTGATCTCCATAACTAAAATTAACTAGAAGAGAACATCCTTTTCAAGTATTACCTATATTCCATAATTTATTACTTTAGTAAAGTTAATATATATACGGTTATAGCGCTATATATTGAATTCGGAAGAATTTATCATCGGACCGTATTAGACTCTGCTTATTCAAGAGACCAACCTGTAGTCAAATTGAATTTTTCCATATCTGTTTTATCCAAGACAGGGAATGGATGTGCTTCAGTATTGAATACAACCTCTCTAAGGTCAACGTTATCCTGAAAAAGTAAGTACAAGTATTTCAATGTTTCTGCAAGCCAGAAACTTTCCATGTTGTCTCTTTTTCCAGTAGGAACGTGTAGGCAATCATTCAGAGATGTATACGCTTCTACTCTACCGTTTTCTTTCACAGCAGTATGCTCGACAAAATTGTTTAAAATTTCTTGGCCCCATTCACGGTATGTTGTATCGTTAGATAAGTGGTACATGAACATGATGGATTCTACTGTTTCGGGTCTCTGTAGATTGTGTCCATCCAAAGGTTTCACAAAGAAGTCATCAGTTGGAGAAGTCCACCAGTTTTGACGATCAATCATTGTAATTTCTTCAAATTCAGTTCTTTGTTCCTTGGCGTAATTGAAAACAACAATCTCAGGTGAAAGGCCAGCAGGTAGTTGATGATACATTTGATAACATGTATGTGTCAACTTCATAGCTAGTAACCAATCATCCTCCCTATCTTCATTCCAGAAATACATAGCTCTTGCCTCTTTGATTGTGTAGCCTTCAGTAGCGCCCATTGCTAAGAGACCCCCCATGAAACATACTAGATGGTCCATCTTTGATGATGCTTGAAATTCTAGACCATTTGGTTTTTCAGCAATATAAGTCAGTCCTGATGGGAAAGATTCCTTTACTAAATGTTTTTTCATACCATCAATAGCAGCACGATATAAATTGTAGTACATAACCTCATGAGTTAACAAGTATTGTTTTAATAGATATTCGTAGAAAGAATCACCTCTAGAGCCAAATCTAATGTTTTCCCCCCAGAATTTTGCAGTATCTGGTAAGGTATAAATTGGTACTAAACCATCGTATTTATCTAAAATATCGTTAATTTTGTAAAGTGGTTCATAAACTTGTTCTGCAAGGTCCCAGTAAGTCTTGTTACCTGTAATTGATGCTAAATATTTGAATTCCAATTGTAAAGTGGTAAACTCTGCTGTAGAAGATGCTCCATTATCTACATGGTTTTTAATTGCTTCACCGGTCTTCAAGTTTACACTAGAATATGGAATACCAGTAGGGGAATTTACAAAAGCTAAGGATAGACGATTAGCTAAATCTATGGCTTTATTTAAGTAAACTTCAGGTTTGCCGACATTGAGATCTTTTGAAAGATAATATCCTGAGAGTAGCCCACCCAGCATTCTAATTGTTGTTTCGAAGATATTAACTTCTGCATCCATATCATAATCCAATTCATTTTCAACCCAATTTTCTACGAATTCAATTTGTTCTAAGAATTCTTTTTTATTTTCCTTATCGATTGTATAATTGTAACCTAGCATTAGTGTATCAATAGTATCAACAATTATCCAACCTAATGGTTCACCAGATCTGGGCATATTACGGTGATTGTGTGAGATTGGACCATAGACGTCGTATGGCCATCCATTCTTTTTATAGTCATTGAATGATTGTAAAAGAATTTTCTCTATTTTGAATGACACCGTTGTATTCTTGCTTTGAAAGTAATAGAACACTGCCAATACAGCAATCCCTACTGATATAATCACAGGATTCAGCATTATGATTTGCTATTTATGAATATTTTATTCCTTCGTTCACGCAGAGATCTGAATTCAAAAACAACACTCTATTGTTATTATTATTTTGTTACCTCCGCAGCGATTGATAGAGAATAAGTAAGTGAAACTTCAACTAAGTCTTCTATCTTGAAATATAATGTGACACCTCAATTTAAAGGCAAACCCTCTATCAGGATTCTCCCATTTATTCAATTTGAAGTATAATTATTTTTCAGAATAATTAAGAAATTATACATATTACGCTATTATTATTATCGCGGCCTGTGAAAGCAACTGACGGAACGAAATTACAAGTAATATAATAATAAAATTTTCCATATATTTCATCGATGAGATGAGATGAGATGAGCTAATCTCTTTTTTCTACGAAAAGGATAAGTTTTATTTTATGTTTATATCATTGGGCTACTGAGGAAACTTACCATGAACATTGTTGACCAATTGTATGCTAGACGACCTGTAGAGGCTTTAGTTTTTGATTCTGAGGCCTCATTCGAGACTTTGAGAGATCAGTTACTAGAGATTAAAAAAATCAATGCATACTATGTTAAGAAAGTTTTGAAACGCATCATTGATTTGAGTCTATATGCAGATGATACGGACTGGATTTATGATGAATATGTGACATTATTGAATGTGACCGATAAGGATCAATATTCCCGAATTGATTCTATACGATATTTCTTTAAAAGGAGGAAGAATAATTCAGATACACAATATGAATATGATGACAATGCAAATGAAAAAATATCTGTTGATATTTATGAGAAACCGAATCTAATTAGTGCTAGTGGTACTACAGGGTTTAGAACGTGGGAAGCTTCTTTGTTTCTATGTGAATATATCTTACAGAATGAAGCTTTATTTAAGGATCAAAATGTATTAGAATTAGGTTGTGGAACGGGTATTTGTAGTATATTATTACAAAAGGTTCAATCTCCTAAAAGAATATATGTGACAGATGGTGATAGTGAATTGGTCACTAATCAATTGGTACGTAATTTCGAATTGAATAAGATATCTAGGAATAACAATTCGAATATAATATTACAACGATTATGGTGGAATGAGGACAAAATTCCTAACGATATAGACATTGTCATTGGTGCTGATATTACATTTGATGCAAGTTTATTTGATTCCTTATGTCAATGTTTGTTAGAATGCCTCACATATTGTCCGATATGTTTAATATCGGCAACTATTAGGAATCAAGACACTACTGATAGCTTCATTTCCACTACAAAAAAACTTGGGATGAACATTGAAGAAATTGCCAGAACTGATAAACTAGAAAGTACGGCATTACTAGCACCTGTTGTAATATACAAGATAAGTAAAACAAATAGATAAATACAAATAAAATTACAAATGAAATTTAAAAAGAAAATGTTGACACTCTCTGACACCCATGTATCATATCATATCTTAACGATACACATTCCACATGGGTTCTTATATGAGTGGCTAAAGTTGGGTTAATATATCCCATCACTTATCACGATGAATAGTTGCATTGAATATTTATAAAAATGGCAACCCACGTACTGTCTATAGTGAGGGAAACTTTTGGACAAAGTTACCCTCTTTAAAAACTGAACTCCAAGAAAACTCAAGTTGGAAAACTAATGAGAATGAATTTAGTGTTTTGAAAATGTGAGAGCCCTCATCCTTTTTATACTCCTCAATTTTTTTTGCTTTGGCGTTGATTTTTTTTGGTTTTTTTTTGTACGATTCAGAGGAGGAAACAGAGCGACTGGATAAAAGTTAGGGCTTTGGCAATTCTTTTAGTCGATTCTATTCTTGAGCGCTTAAGGGAAGGGTTTCTTGATATTAATAAAGTTGCCGCCATATATCTTATTGAATGGTACTCCTAATTTCTGGAATGGTAAGTGGTTAAACGTATTAACCACTTGCTTTAGGTTTGAAGAGAATTACCACCTCCTCCCACCCCAAAATAAAAATGAAGTACCCTATGCAAATAAGTTCTATCGGGCAGAAGTATAGCTCATTCCATTACTTAGATAAAAAAGGGTGTTTATAAAGGGTTATGTTCGATACATCAGGAAGGTTATATCCGTTACAATCTCGCTCATTTGTGTCTGAGCTGAGAGAGAGATATTGTAGAGTACACTCTATGACATATCCTACAATATAGCATGATGTTGCTGGTTCTTTGTCTGGTTTTAAAAGTCATTGTTTTATATTCTCTTTAAGTGCCATTAGTTGTCATTCTTTTCAGATATTTTTATACCTGGGCGGTTAGCTGAAATACTCATGGGAAGCCCTATATTAGGTTTACTACTACTATGACCGCAAGATGTTTTCCTTAGCTTCACTCAAATGCTAACAACTGCACGTAGGTCACTCCGTGTTGACCACCTCTTCGCACTTTTCTTTCCTCCCACTCAGGGAAAAATGTTGAAAAGAATATTTCACCCCCAATTCTTGTCAGGTGGAAAGAAAGAACATTGCGGTGAAAGAAAATACGCAGCTTGCTAGTCTATCAATATTCACAACTGGATTGTGTTTTTTATTCATCTATTTGATGTTGTTTCATTAGGAAAAAAATAAATTATGATAGTTAAACAACAATTTACCACGGAAAAAAAAAAGATGGACGCAGAGATAATGGTAGCTTCTTAATCTAGCAGGACACATTTTTTTACAGCGATTTAAAATTATTACTGATGCTGGTTTCCGCTCCTACGTTATTATTGTTAATCTGGTTGGACCTCTTCACAATATACGTATTCGATTCAAAAAACAAAATGAATTCTTTGTTATGTATGTTTGAAATTTCGACTGCCTGCCTTACTTAGTTAAACTTCTGTGCAGACAGGTTTTTCTTCGAAATTTGTACTATATTGGAAGTTACATGCACACTCAATCTTTGGTTATTTACTATTTGGTAATTCATTTGGATTTTTTGTACTTCGACCAAACACCGTAGCTGCATTGTTCCTATACCCTTTATTTCAATTATTTCCTGAAGAGAAGATTCTTTACGATGTCTAAAATTACTTTTTAGGCTTATTGCTCGCCTTTTTATCTTCCTGTCTGCCTATTTCCTCCGGTCACTTTTCAGTGATACTTAAGGATAATTTTTCTTCCGTTGTTGACTGCGGTGTTGTTCACACTTACTGTTGCATTAAAGTACTTAAGTAGTGCTTCCCCTATCAACATTAAAAAAGATATTGTTAATTACTCGGCATTCAATTAACTAACGTCTCCTAGCTGTCTAAGAACGTTAATTTTTGTTTTTAACTCTCTTCCCCCCCCTCTTACTTAGTATCTCCTTCCTAAACTAATAAAGAAAAGAAAATATTACAGTAAACAGACCTTCAATGGTAAATTCTCTTCTGTCATAATTTCAAGTTACCATTATTTAAAAAGGAAAAGGAGTGGAAATAATTCACAGACATTGACTTATAAACAATTATTTCTTTTATTTTTCTTCTTTTTTTTTTCTTATTTTATCTTTTTAAAGAGATTTGGTTTATGCTTTTATAATAGCAGATCAACAATTCAATATATTATCATTCAAGAACTATAGCAAAATAAAATAAAAATATATTCCAACTTTTATTTAATATCACTTCTGGAAACTATAGTAATTGCAACCAATAAACAACAGAATAGATAAGTCACTTGGTTTCAGAATCCTTCCCTACTTTAGGATTATCTTTTTTTTTCAAAAAATTCAAAATTATTGCATCTTCTTTCCCTTCAAGAAATTGATTCCTTTGTTGATTTGTTTTTGAAGTAATCAATACACCTCCATTCCCTCTGCCCGATTTAAAAGATGTATCAATCTTTTGAACCAATTCCTAAGAAGTCGAGGGTTATTAAAACTGACAAGCCAAGACCATTTTTATGCCCTGTTTGTACTAGAGGATTCGTTAGACAGGAACATTTGAAAAGACATCAAAGATCACACACAAGAGAAAGACCTTTCTTATGTATATTATGTGGTAGATGTTTTGCCAGAAAGGATCTGGTGATTAGACATCAACAGAAATTACATTCTGCATTCACCCAAGATAATAATTTTGATAAGATTATTGTTAATGTAGTAGGTAATACCCAAACCATCCTACCCACCTCAGGGAAATCTACAATTAATGGCGAAAATATAATATCTCAAACTCCTGCAGAAGTAATAGGAGATCAAAAAATCCCATCAATTCATGTCCAGGATACACTTCCACTACAAGAACCAACATTTATGCCAAACGAATTTCAAACTCCTGAACAAACAATTGATCCACAAAATATAGAACATTATTTCCCGCAAAAGAGAAGTTTTATGGAGGTATCTTCCACTAATCATTGGTTAGATCCTAATGTTGCTACAACTGCCCCAGCTTCAAAAAGACATGCATCATTTTCTGCTAGCACGGCATTTTCTTATGCTCCTAATGCAGGATCAAAAACAATCGAACCAATAAGCTTTAAACCCACTGTTTCAGAGGAGGGACCAATTCAAGTTAGCTTCTCAACACCCCAGTTCACAGGTGAACAAGTTGTAAATAAAGCAATTGAGGCAGGTTTGCTTGAGTTGGATCCTTTAGAATTGCCACCTAGTGCATCATCTGAACAATCTAAAGACTTGACTATAAATAACTCAGAATTTAACATGATCAGAAAATCACAATCCGAATCTATCAAGGATATTAATGCAATGTTTAGTAATAGTAGTGCGTTTTTGGCTAGTTTACCTTCTTTAGCGGACTTGGTTACGATCTCATCTACCAGTGGTGGTAATAATGGGTTTTCTAAAAACTTTTCGAAGGTGAACGTAAACCCATTTGATTACACAACAGAATTGTTGAATACTCAAAGTACAATGAGTACGAATACAGCCAACTCTCTATCTTCGACAGGAACAAATTATCTTAGTGAGATTGGGACAGACCCATGGTTGTCAGAATTTTTAGACCCAAAATATTTTCCAACAGACGCACAATTGAACCATATTGGGTTTATCGACAACAATTCTACGCCAAGTCCAAATGCTGAAAGAAGAGATTCATTAAGTGATCAAATTTTAGGTTTATTTACGTCCAGACAAATGGATCTTCATAACGGTACTAACGATTCATCTACTGGTAGTGATGAGGGGGACATTAAGGAAGAGCCCTTAACAATTAATTTTTCACATTCGTCTAGTTCGGAAACTTCAAATGTAAAGCCAATTATCCATCAGAATTCAAAACATTTCGAATTTTTCACTGAATCCCTAAGACAATATGTGATTACAGATAATGAACTGAATCAAACCAGTTTCCCATCCGTTAAAGAACTAAATGGTTACATTAAAATGTATGATGATCAATTTACGGAATATTATCCATTTGTCCATTTGTGTTCTATCGTCCCATCTGAAGAAAACTACCCCTTACTATTGTCCCTCGCAATGATTGGTGCGTTGTATACATTCCATTCGAGTCACTCCAAATTAATGTCGATGATCTGTAATGTACAAGTAAAGAAATACTTATTCAGAAATGAAATCCAAACTCCATTGTGGTTAATACAAACATTGGTTTTGTTGAGTTTTTATAATATTTTCAATAACAACATTCATATGACGAAACAAATGACTGCACAACTTACAACTTTATTGAATTTAATTCGTTCAAACAAGCTCAATTTGCCCTTGGAATTAAGCATGCAGCCACCAGTTCCTAATGATCAATATATGAAATTCGAAAATAATCCAGATGAAATAAAGTTAATGTATGATCGTTTAAGTTCTCCAGAACAGTCGAAAAAGAATTTTGATTATTTTATCTTAGCCCAACAACGAATTAGAATATGTCATATGGTACATTTATTGACCACCCTATATGGTGCTATGATTGGTGTTCAATATTCCCTTCATTCTATCGATCTTAAATGTGGTGTTCCAACTATTCATGAAGAATTGTATGAGTGTGCAAATTATCAAGAATGGGCTAACATGTTGCAGTATAAGTTAAAAATTAGGATTGACTCCAAATTTTCATTAATACAGTTATCTAACGGTGGTGAATTTTATCAATCATATTTAATGTATCTGTCCAACGGCTATAATGGTAGCATGAAGTTATCCCAGAAACCTGTTTCCAAATTGACCCTACTATCATTGATTATTTCGATCCATGAAAAGATATCTTTTGAGAGAAAATACGCGAAGGATAGAAATATGGATTGGAAGGTTAATTCTAGACCAATTATTGATTCCATGATCAAGCATTGGGAAGTTTTATACTTAAAGAGTGGGGGTACCTTAATCATGAATGATGCTGCATTACCCATCATAGATAATGATTCTATGTCGAGACTCATTGTTCCAATGTACTTTTTTATAAAAACAAGACGTTGTGTTGATTTCTCACAGATTGTAGGTAAAGTATGGATAAAGGACTGGTCTTCCATGAATAAACTTTTAGAAAATGTTGCTCAAGATTGGACCCATTTCCGTGAAGCAACAGAAGCTGCGTTGACTATGATAGAATCATGGATTAATATTGTAGCCTCGATTTATACCATTCCAAATGAAAAGAAGAAAAAATACGGTTACAAAACTCCAGTTTTCACAGTTACTTGCATTTTCACGTCTGTCTTAATGATCTCTGAATATTTAAAACATATTGAAGAATGGGCATCTCGCCAAAAAGACGATATACACATTTCTGAACTTTCAAAGATAGATAAATTACTCTATTTCAAGGCAGCCAATATCATGAAGAAGATTCAGGACGTGCTTCTCCCAAAAGACCATGACCAAATTAAGTCATCCTATGTTGAATTTTTGAAGTTACAAGCATCAGCATATGATCACTTAGATGGGTTATGGGATACCCCACCAACAATAGAAACTGATAGAATGGAGACTTTAACATTAATTCAAAAATTAAACCTTTCATCTAAAGCATTATATCTAGGTGTAAAAATATTAAGTGATGCACCTATTTGGCCAATTTCTCTTTTATTCGCTCATGCATTCCAAAGTAGAGCATTGTACAATGTGAGTAATGGTTCAATAGATGTTTAAAGGCAGCATTTTTCCACCTATATAGGTATCATTATTTAGAAAGCATTATTTAGAAAGCATTATTTATCTCATATATCATTTGTATAATTAAATAAAATAAGTATGAAATGCATCTATCAATTAAGTACAGATAGAGTGTTCTCTCAATATCTCTTATGTCTTGTAGGCATCGATTTAGCACAAGTTAGCGTTTACTAGTACCTTATTTCTTGTTTGTCTTTTGGTTAATTAAATTATTTTTGACCAGAAAATAGTTAAATATTATGACAGAAATTATGTGGGATCAATATATCTCGAATGTATTATGAAGTACGTTATAGTATGAAACAAATATTACGTAACAATCGTTTAACCAATAATCGTGTAGAGAATCTGAGATAGAGCTTCCCCCTCTAGTAGTCTCTGCAATTTTTAATTGTTTTAACTCGGACATTTTATAATACGATAATCGATCGGTCTCCTTTATTGTATATATTTTTACGTATCGTAGAATATTTGATATTCTTTATATATTATATTAAGAGTTTCCTTTTGAGCTGAAGCAGACATAGTGTGGTTAGACTTATATTCGTTCATTATTAAAGGTGTTAGGTATAGAGGTGAATGGTGTAGCTTAAGTTTTAATGTTAGGTAAGCAAAATATAATTGTTATATTTCTCTTATATTTGTAAGTGATTATTTGTATTGTATATAATTTATAGAACGAATAGAATCTAACTCAGAATGTAAGTTCAGAATTCTTTGTTTTTATATATATTTTTATTCCAATATCAATTGAGGTTCGAATTATGTTTTGTTTCATAATACGATTAACTTTGTTTCATAATGCCACATATTTTGTTTCATAATGCCACATATTTTGTTTCATTTTTTAACATGCTTCGTAATATATTTGAGATATCTCAATTTCACATAATTTCCGTCACCTTTTATATCATTTTCTTTAAAGATTTTATTTCCTCAATCACACCTTTCATCTCTGTTTAGTTTAACTCTTATCAATTTTTGACTCTTACCAATAACTGTGCTTAAAGGTTTTTCTTTACCTATTGAAATTAAGTGTGGTGTATATTACTCTTAACTTCTGACAAATCGTTTAGGAAACAATCGTTTAGGTAATAAGAAGAAACGAAACTTCGATAAAATAAATGATATATAAAGACAAAGAATTCTGAACTTACATTCTAAGTTAGATTCTGTTCGTTCTATAAATTATATACAATATAAATAATCACTTACAAATATAAGAGAAAGATAACAATTATATTTTGCTTACCTAACATTAAAACTTAAGCTACACCATTCACCTCTATACCTAACAACTTTAATAATGAACGAATATAAGTCTAACCACAGTATGTCTGCTTCAGCTCACTTACAAATATAAGAAAAGTATAACAATTATATTTGCTTTATTTTAAACACTAGTATTCAGTCTATACCTAGTCCTCTCTACCTAACACTGCAAATAATGAACGAATCAAGATCTAACTCTATTATGTCTGCTTCAGTACTGTTGAATATGTAGCGGCAGCACTAAAAAGGCTAACATTAGCTTAACCTAACTGAAAGTGAAGGTAGCTAATATAAGTAGAATTTAGAGTGTGCTGCACTGTCGTATATATAATAACACATGATATATACTGCATAATGTAGTATTCGTTCCCCCTACATTGGGTTTATTGGAGCTACATAGTCCAACGTTACTATGCACAAAAGATGAGCTGTTTAACAACAGCATGTTGACGTAGATTGGCAAGAGAGTAGATCCTAATAGAATTAGGATTGGGAACGATTGTCATTTCTATAAAGATTGCTTGTATAATTTCTATTCGTTAATCCATTACATAAAGTAGTATACAAGCTAATCCTATAAATATATAGATAGATACCCAGATATATCTCGAGGAGATAATATCTCTTTAATAAATGAAGTAATGTACAATGGGCATCTCATCGCAGGAAAAGTTTTCTTGAAGCGCATCGCGCGTTATCGGAAAAATATCTTCTAATAGTTTTTCCGATATTATAATATACATGTCACGTGATAATTAGTGACCACGTGATCCTTTTAGAACAGTTGCTATAGAACATACTTGTATGTTCTATCTGTTCATGAATTGTTACCATAATAAGTATCGCTACTTAATATTCCCACAACACAGCAACTCTGTTTAACAATAACATGTCTATCTCCCTGCCACAAAATATAATAAGCAAATCAAAATTTAACTCTACTATGTATACCTCAACTCTCTTGCCAATCTGTATTCACGTTAGACAGGTTAAGCTAGTGGTTACGTCCAAAAATGATGATAATTAACTTTTGCATAAGGTTCATCCTTAATTCAACTTATATCAATAAAAGAAGAAGCGGTGGCTCAATGGTAGAGCTTTCGACTCCAGTTAGATCCTGGAACTTCCAAGGAAATCAATGATTGCAATCGAAGGGTTGCAGGTTCAATTCCTGTCCGTTTCATCTTTATTTTTTTAGAACTATTTTTATAGGTTCCGGGTAAGTTTTGAAATCAGATGATTTCAAATTAAGTAAGCTGTCATCCCTAAAAGTTTCAATAAGTATTTGACCAATAAAGGTCATGATTAAGAATAAATTTTTCTTTAATATCACTAATTCACCATAGAAAACACTATTCATAATGGCTCAACCAACGAATACAAACATACCACAAGATACAGTAGAGACGGAGAGTACGTTATTATTAGCACGTGAAACGATACCCTATACTCCATCGCCACGTCCTATGAGTGGTAGATCCCAATCAACACCAGATTTATTCGATTCACTGAATTCAATTGGTCGTAGAGCTAGAAGTAGTACTGTGTCTAGTGTTGTTAGTACAAGTATCGAGATAGTGCAAGGACATTTAGATAAAAGGAAATTTATGTTTTTGTTAGCTATTAGTTTATTCATTTATTTAGCTTTTCTTGCAGCATTTGCTCCACGTACATCATTGGCAAGAGATTTTAGGAGATGGCATAACTCGAAATTGACTACATCTGAGGTCTACCGAATATTCTTAGATACATTACAGGAGGATAACTTCATTCACCACCATATGAAGAGTTATACAGAAATTGACAATGGTGCTGAAAGTCTTAATTATACTATGGGAGAAATGAAAATTCTTGGCTTTGAACCAAAGATCGAAACCTATTATCCATGGGTTACTTCACCGGAAGCCACTGATGTGCAACTAATAAAAGATGGAAAATATGTATTTAATGCATCATTGATAGAGGATTTCCCGTCTAAGCAAATTGAATCAGCCAAATTTAAGAAGGGATATCATGCTTATTCACCAAATGGTGAGGTAAAAAGTTCATATATATATTGTAATTATGGAACTCTAAACGATTATAAGACTCTCCTTGATCATAATATTCCGATAGAAGGTAAGATTCATATTTTAAGAGATGGTCTCATATCAACAGGCATGAAACTTAAAAATGCAGAATTATATGGAGCATCAAGTGCATTAATATATAATGATCCATATGACGATGGATTAGTTACAAAGAAGAATGGATTTAAGACATTTCCCGAGGGGCCTGCGAGAAATCCGAGCAGTATTAAGAGAGATTCAGTTGAGTATATGTTTGATTTCCCCGGTGACCCCACATCTCCAAACTTCCCTTCTAAATCTAAAGATATAGAAAGACTTTCACCAGCAGGAAAAATCCCTAGGATACCTTCTATACCGATATCTGCAAAGGAAATAAGACCGATTCTTCTTGAACTTAATGGAAAGGGTATTAAATTGGGAAATGGTGATATTGAAGGGTTTGATTATTTTTGTGGTCCATCTGACGATAAGGTACAAATAAATTTGCTTAACAAGCAGACACATTTTATTTCTGAGATAAATGACATCATTTTGGAAATACCAGGTATATTTTCAAGTGGAGATATAATCATTGCAAGTCATAGAGATTCATGGGTATACCCTGGTGGTGCTGCAAATCCAAGCAGTGGCAGCGCAATACTTCTAGAAATTGCGCGGGGGCTAAGTAAGTTGAGATCCAAGGGTTGGATACCTCTTCGAACGATAAAACTTGTAAGCTGGGATGGTGAATCTGCGGCAAAGATAGGATCCACAGAGTTTATCGAAGATTATGCTTCAGACTTGAAAAATAATGCATTGGCATATATTGACCTTGATAATGCTATTTCTGGGACAGAATTCCATTGTGCGGCTAATAAACTCATGGAGAACGCAATTATCATAGCTGCTAAGTCAACGAGCTTTAAAGGGAATGAAGAATGGACCTTATATGAAGAATGGAAAAATGAAACAGGTTCGAAGTATAAACAACTTTGTGATGATCCACCGTCATCCATTTTTCAAAGTCATTTAGGAATTAGTTCAGCGTCTTTCAAGTTTCGGAATAATATGAAAACAGATGCGATAAACCATGCAAATTCCTTCTTTGATTCCCACGAATGGATGGAACATTTTGTTGATCCGGATTTCAGGTTACATGGTACGCTTGCTTCCTTTTCAGGATTATTGACGCTAATGTTAGGTGAAAAAGAGTTGCATTTTTTTAGTATTCATCCTTATATGAAACAAGTCCACAAAAGAACGGTTGAATTGAATAGATTGATTAACGATATTTTCCCGCATGATAATGAGTTACATCATCTATCACAAACGGTTGAGGCTCGTCTTGGACTACTCGCCTGGCAAGATAGTGTTATTTTTGATAAAAAAGTTGAGAAACTTTATCAGGAATCTTTTACAGATATGCCAATTTGGTTTGGATTTAAAAAACTCAAATTATTTATATCTTTACAGAGAATGAATAAAAAATTGAGAAGTTTCGATAAATTGTTTGTAACCCACCTGGGATTAGATGACAGAGAATGGATGAAGCATTCTCTTCTTGCGCCCAATAAATATGATGGACTTACAGGGGATATCCTTCCTGGTGTCCATGAAGCGTTAGTGGATATGGATCGATCAAGAGTTTCCAAAGAATTGAATATCCTCCTGGAACAATTTGAGAACGTAAGAAAACTTCTTGCATGAGTACATTTTAATTATATATTATATATTCCAAACATATTAATCATTGAAAAGAAATAGTGGTAATTTTTATAAGATGTGCAACTTAAACTGATCAGTTTTTCCTAAAATTAATTGTTTTATGAAATAAAGTGAGTCAGATGGAGTGTCATTTTGGTACTATATCATATATATTCAACTGCACTTCTTAGTATAAAGAAAGTGGAACTCAAAGAACTTGTACTATGGATTGTTTTATTCACATGAATAATTCATAATACCTTAAGATATAATGTGACACAAGTGTATGTAACACAAAATAGTTGTAATTTTGGTATTAACCTAACATCACTTCTAAATTAGATTATCACTATTGTTTTTTTGTTTATTGTTTTGGTGTTCGTGGGGCATTTTCAAACTTGTTGAAAAAAGATTAAAAAAAAGATTATCTAAAAAATGTGGAATAAATAAAAATTTGTAATAACCTGTTATGATAAGAATAAAACGATAAACTACTAGGCAGCAAAACATGAAATTTTACCTGAAGCTCTGCCATCCGTTCATAATTAGATCGTTTATAATATATCAGTCCCATTGAATTAACGAAAGAATAATAGCAATTGAGAAGAAATAAATAATAAATAAGACGTTGCAAACTTCATACAAATAACCATAGCGTATTTGCATATTATGGTGAGTCATTAATCATGAATATTTTACATAAAATTGTGTCCCTATACATTTTGTAAATTATAGGATATGGGCATATCTATGGTTAGCTGTTGGATATTTTTATTAGTTATGGTGAGTTTGCTTAACCTCTGCATCTTGCCTCCTGTTATGAATCATGTGGCTCTTAACTAACTGTCCCGTTGCCAAGGCTGCACATAATGATAGCTCTGCCGCCATGACTGAGCACGCAACAATCTTAGCCAACAACCTAGCATTTTCACCTGGATTTTCCTGGTTGGGGCCACGAACACCCAATAGATCTAACATGGCACTTTGGGGTCCAAGGATTGTTCCACCACCAATTGTTCCAACCTCTATCGAAGGCATCGATACAGATATTTTCAAATTACCATCAACTTCATTCATTAACGTCAAGCAGTTCGAACTTTCGACATTTTGTGCTGGGTCTTGACCTACTGCTATAAAAATTGCAGTCAATGTATTAGCTGCATGTGCATTAAACCCCCCAACAGAACCAGCCATTGCAGACCCAATAAGGTTCTTACATATATTGAGTTCAGCAAGTGTTGCAGGATCACATTTAAGAACTTTTGAGACAACATCACCAGGAATAATTGCCTCAGCATAAACACTTTTCCCTCTCCCTTCTATCCAATTTATTGCAGCAGGTTTCTTATCAGTACAATAATTACCAGATAATGATATAACCTCCATATCTTCAAACCCATACTCCTCTATCATCATTGATAAAGAATTTTCCACACCTTTAGATATCATATTCATCCCCATCGCATCCCCGGTAGTAGTCATAAACCTGATGAATAACAAATCGCCTGCTAATGCGGTTTTAGTATGTTGCAACCTCGCAAAACGAGATGTCGAGTTGAAGGCCTTTATTATCTTTTCCTGTCCTTCTGGAGAATCCAGCCATAATTTACAGGCACCTGATCTTAATAGTGAAGGGAAACGTACACAAGGTCCTCTAGTCATGCCGTCTCTTGTGAGAATAGTATTCGCCCCACCACCGGCATTTATTGCCTTACACCCCCGAGTAGCAGACGCTACAAGACATCCTTCTGTTGTTGCCATAGGGATATGATATGACTTACCATCGATGAGTAGCGGCCCCATTACCCCTAGGGGTAAAGGCATATAACCAACTACATTTTCACAACAGGAACCAAATACACGATCATAATCGTAATCTTGATAGGGTACATTTGATGTATTCAAGGAAGGTGACTTTGCCAACGCAGATATTGCTTCTCGACGTATCTTAACGGCTCTTAGTCGGTCATCTAATGCTTTCTCTAAAGAATAAAGAGGTAGTTTCTTTGCTATAACCATATTAGCGATTTCAGTGTTTCGTAAATCTTTTAGCTTACCTTCGTTCATCAACTTGACACAACTATCTAATGTTCTTGCTGCTGGAGACAAAGATTCGCTCTCGCTACTTGTACTACTTTCATCTTCACTTATGGTGAGGGAAAACGTCTTTGGACTTGAGGTTTTTGTAAAATCTGATGAATGTAATGATCGTGTAAGAGATAATGGATTATTATTAATAGTATCCAATTTAGCCCCCTTTCTGTTTCTAATCAACTGTGAAATGGTGGCATCAGAATGAATTTTTGCAACTCTTAACAAGTAAACATTTGTTGTAATACTTATTAGGCAAATAATAAATATAACTTTACTAATAAATTTATCAGAAATAGCAAATCCCAGAGTTTTAAATATTAAAATTGTTATATTTTCGGAATTAGTTTGTTCTTTCAATGACTGATAATAGAATGTTGGGAGGACCGATATTATAATGTCTCTATTTGGAATTGGTAAATGGTTACTATGACTTGAAAGTAAAATTTCTGGTAAAACAGTTGGACGGAAACTTAAAAGAACAGATTTAACGGTATTAAAAGTCCACCTTAAATTAATATTATATATGTTAATACCGACTAATAAAAAAATAATTGATAATTTACCTATGCGTATCATTGCGTTTGATTTAAAAAAGGAAAGTTTCTGTAGACCAATCTTTTCATCAATTGCATCCGATTCAATGGTTACATTGCATTCTTCTTCCAATGTTTGTCTGATCATAGTAGATCTGTTAATAATTTTTATCTCCAACTTTAAGCATAATATTGATGAATAAAAAGTTGCTGTTAGGAGGAGATCATAAAATAAAATAAATATTAGTAATACTAAACAATTAACCATTTGGGTAGAGTTTTTAAATGATAAAATAGCGAAAACAGCTAAAATAGATAGACCAAGATAAAATCTGATTAATTGTGAAGAGACATCAACAAACGCATCATGAATTATCTTATCTACTGTAATTCTCCTGGATATATTTAAAGTACCATATCTCTTGATAACATAATCACTAAATTTTATCTTATCTCTAAAACCTACAATTACGAAAAAGAATGGCAATGTTTGGAATAGTACTAGAGTTGTTGTTGGTCTTTTCATAATATACAACATCGTGAAGGAAGCGAGAAAGAAAGCACATGCAGAATTTATGAGTGTGGTTAAGGATAACCAAAACCGTGATCCTTTCTTCTTCATTTGTCGAAACAAGTCCAGTACTGTTCCAAAGACCATGGTATAAGAGACCAGTAGTAAAGTGATGTCAGTTTGTTCCAAATTATTTTGTATGGTGATACTGTGTAAAAATGTTAATATATGATTCTTTAATTGTCGTAGATAATTCTTTGTAGCCCCCATCTCCCAGACAAGTTCATTGTTAATGCCCAAATATTCGTCAGGTTGAAAAAGAGAATCTGTTAGAATACATGCACTAGAGTTTGTCTCTGAAATAATGCCAGAGAGTTGGGGAGTCGTTTCTATTGTTGTCTTATCTTGGAATGTGTAATTGTACACGTAATAATGTTTCAAATTTGAATAAGTTTCCAGTTCCGAATAGCTTAATCCTTTCCAATCGTTCAACTTGTTAGAATGGTAGTAGTGTGTAGAATCTTTCAATAAGCCAATTTGATCAAAATCGATAGGATCTACGGTATTTTTAAATATAACCTCCCATTCTTTGAAATAATAATGCATCACAGACAAATATGCGATGGATGAAACCAACAACGACATCATTACAACTTCTATTGGGTGTCTCGCGGACAATCTTGCTAGATATGCCAACGGATTAACCGCCTGGTTATATGCAGTTAGAGTTGTCATTATACTTTAGTGGATCTGCCAAGCAACAAAATAAACAAAGGTTGTAACAAATGTTTAGCTCTAGAGAATCATCTAACTCGAACACTACTCTCCCAAATGGTAATAAGTACGAGTACTGACCTATAGGGGAAACAATTACTCTAGTTATCCAGATATGTTCTCAAGTTCCTTCAAGTTATATCTCCAATGCTGGACTTTCGGCGGCTTTTTTTCCTTCTCCAACTTTGCCTTCGAAAGTGACTCCTCTTTGTTCTTTCGTTCTCCCACGCGGTGAATAAAAGAAATTAATCCTGCTGAACTACAAATTGTAGTGGCATCGCCTGATTTTCGAACAACATTTAAACGGTATATATCAAATATAGTATTGAGATTCAAGTCCACCAAACCATCAACTGTATCCTGTTGAAGCTTCTACTGTAAAAAATTGTAAAATTGCTAGTTTTCTTTACGTATATTTTATATAAGAATAATGGCTAGATATGAAATTAATCGTCTTCAAAACTGAGAAAAAACTCCAACCTGAGAAAGTTAATAACGAATATCAAAGGTCAGTAGAACAGCAGTAGCTATTCTTTTCTTTTTCCAAGAAAATCTAATAGGTCTGATATAATCTCTGGACCTTCTTATTTCATAGAGACAAGCTTAACATCGAAAGTCAATTCAGAGTTAGCTGGAATACCAGGTAGAGCTTGTTTACCGTAAGCGTATGGAGCTGGGATGACGATTCTACGTTCACCACCAACAGCCATGCCAGCAACACCAATGTCCCAGCCCTTGATGACTTCACCTTGACCCAACTTGAAAGCAAATGGCTTACCGCTTGTGTTTTTGTCAAAGACTTTACCGTTCTTTAACTTTCCGATATATCTCATACCAATTCTGGAACCTTTCTTAGCTAGTTGACCTTTACCACTGATACGGTCTTCAACGACGATACCACCAGCTAGAGTCTTAGCCTTTGGCTTTGCTTCTTCTTTCTTCTTGGTTGGACCTTCTTCTAAGTCCTTCTTGAATTCGACCTTCTTGGACTTCTTAGCCTTCTTAGTTAGCTTTTCTTCTTCTTCTTCAGATTCTTTTTCTTCTTCAGCCTCTTGCTTTCTCTTATTTTGCTTCTTGTTCTTCTTTTGTTTTTCTTCAGCAACTAATTCTTCAATACGACCTTCGATATCGCTAGCATCTTCCAAGTCATCTAGTTCATCACTTAACTGTTCGTCATCTAGATCTTCAATTTCTTCATCTTCATCATTAATTAGATCTTCTAAGTTGTCCTCATCGTCGTAGTCTTCTTCATCTTCTTCATCAGAATCTAGACCTTCGATAGGAGTGTCAAATGGATGCTTGATGTAGTTACCAGACAAAGAGACTGTGTAGGAACCAGTAACAACAAATTGGATATCTTCTTCTGGAGCAATAGTGATATCCAAAGATTGTTGGAAACCAGTTTCTGGAGATAGAGTAACCAGGACACATTCTTCAAACTCATCGTCAATTTCTTCTTCTTCACCTTCTTCACCTTCTTCATCTTCATGATCATGGTCGTGCTTGTGATCATGCTTCTTACCCTTCTTAGACTTTGGCTTTTCTTCTTCTTCTTCTTCTTCTTCTTCTTCTTCTTCTTCGTCATCATCGTAGTCATACAAGTCATAATCTGGGTTTCTCTTGATCATTCTCAAAGTGGATGGCTTCTTTTCATCATCAAAAGCTTCTGGGTCAATAGCAGCCATAGTCAAATGGATAGTGACTGGCATGTCTAGACCAATAGCTGGAGTTGGGTCATATGGTTCCACATTGATACTGTAAGTGGCTAGGGGTAGCATATCGGCCATTTTGGATTATATTATTTGATTGTTTTAATTCGACAGAACGTTGTAGTTACAAAACTGTAATTTCTGAAAATAGAAATTCTAAACTTTCAAACAACTACACAAAAGAAATGTGCATAATATATATTATATTGTATTTATACTTAAAGTAGAAGCTCATCTCTTTTTTCTTTTTAAATTAATGAAAACGAAAAATTTTCAGGCCCCAAATTTTCAGAATTTCACATCGTGGGGCCGCACAGAAAATGATAGACCCCCTCTCTCCTTCCAAAACGGTAAAGAAAAAGAAAAGGGTATTACAAGTAACTACTGGATAGAATAAAACAAGATGATTGATTAGATTATTCACTACAAACAGCAAGATATAAATCAATTTGAAATTTTTTTAAATTGAATTTTAAAATAGATAACCACATATATACCCACATATATATATATGTTATTTAATCCAAAGAAATATTTTTTCTGGTATCGGATAAAATGTTTTGCTTAAGAATACCTTTGCATTTAAAAACACACGTATGTGTGCCTTTACAAAATAGTTGCTGTTGAAGTATATCAATTTCAATTGCACATGTAACTCGACAAATGAGAGACAAGATTAGTCTTATTAAAAGACAAAAAGAAATAAAATATGTGAATATCATCAGATATAGTACATAATATCCTTAACCTTATTACTAACCGGAGGTAATAATTTGGCCCCTGGAATAACGTCGTCTTTATTCTTTCTGACCTTAGAAAATTCAAAGTTCGCAAGGGCAAAGTTAGCTTTGAAGAATTGTGCACTACGGTCACATAATAAATCGGCGTAATAGACGGGACTTGCAACCTTGATACTGGTGCTAGATCTACCAAAAATATAACATAAACTGTGCGTAACTTGTTGTAAGTAATCAGATGAATATTGATTTTCATCGTAAATACACCAGTAATGACATGGAACACCAGTACCTTCCAAAGCTTGTTGAGATTGTAAGAAGAAATCAAAATGAGCAGATGATGTAACACCACGGTCAACAACAGTACCAGCCATAACGTTACCCATGGTTTGAACGGCAGCAACGTCACCCTTTTCATTCAAAGCGTTTTGTTGTAATGGCATGAATCTGATATGGTTTCTCTTAACGACAGCTAGCACGGTCATTGGAGGATTATATGGAGCACCTTTATTCAAAGAGGTACCAACCTTTTTAACGGCTTCCTTCAAATTCTTTACTTCGATGTTCACCAAGTGAGTGAATTGACCTTCAGAAACACCATCTCTGTAGAATAAGATCTTTGGAGGTAACTTACCATTGTTATGTTTTTGGTATAGAACCAATCTATCTCTCAACAAACTACCAATACCAGCAATCATTTCTTCACCTGGTTCATTTTGTAACAAGTAGTCACCCGGGAATTGAGCAAATTTATCATCGAAGGATGCAACCAAAGCAGCAATGGAGTTCTGATCTTCTTCTGGATAATGTGTAACATCAGCGCCTAGGATCATGAATGGTAGACCAGTGATTTCATCGATTAATAGAGTAGCATCTTCTTTACTCAAAGAATGGTTAATACCTTCCATCTTTAGGTTCATCTTCATAACAACATTGACATTATATTGTGTAGAGTTCTTCTTGAATTTATTCCAAACAACACAGGAGTTAATGACACCATATTTCAAGTCAGACAAGTACTTCAATCTGTTGTATACATCAGAGTTACTACCACGGTTCAAAACATAAACAATGTAAGTATTTTCTGGGACTTTTTGTAATAAGTGGTCAAGAGCTTCTTCACCTGGAGACAATTCAAAGATAGCTTCACCACGACCACCGAAACCACCACGACCACCACGACCACGACCACGACCACCACGGCCACCACGACCTCCACCACGACTACCACCACCGACAAACTTCTTTTGTGGAGCACCAAAGTCGTTAATTAAAATCGGATCAGCGGAGACGTCGAATTTGACACCAACAGATTCAACATCCTTGGCGAATTTGGTCAAAGATTTCTTTAATTCTTCCATGACAGACACTGGTGGAGTTCTGTCAGAGTCATTGACAAACACAGCTCTCAAGTTAACAGTCTTTTCTGGTGAATTAATAAATTTGTGACCGATCAAATCCCAGTTACCCTTTGTTTCTTCGTTTCTATTCTTACCATTGACTGCCTTAGCACCAAAAGGTTTATCAGTATATTCCACCGTAGAACTCTTGAATTGTACAACAGGAGCATCGATAACACGAGACGGAACTCTTAGGAAAGAGTAACTAGTGTCATGAGGAGCCTTAGCTCTTTCTTCTTCAGTAGTTAAAGCATCTCTGATAGATGGTAAGGCCAAGTTGGTGATAGCCTTGAATTTATCGACTGGTCTCAAAGCAGTGAAGTTGATAACAGCGACTTCATCTCTAACTTGGCCCTTCAATTTTTGACCTGGAATGATCGATAGACATTCGGCCGGTACAACATTTCTACCACCGAGACTGACTAATTTAACATCTGGATATTGCAGCTTGATTTTGTATTTTTTTTCGAAGTAACTGTTAGTGTTGATCATAATTTCCTTTTCATCATCTTTTGGGGCTGTGTTGTTGATAGCACTTGGAAAAGCTCTGAACTTCAAAGAGTTGGCAGTTTCTCTAACGAAACCAACAATACCCTTTGGCTTAATCATCTTAGATGGTTCCTTTGACTTACCATCAGCATCGACACTGTAGTTGATGTAAGGTCTGTTAACCTTTAGACCCTTCAATAATTCCTTGATATCTCTGTTCTTGTCAATGAAGAAGTTGATATCATTGGAGGTGACCTTACCAGTAAACTTTTGACCTCTAGATTCTTTATCTTGAATGTAACATTCGATGATCCAATCTAATAAAGAATATTTAGTCTTAGAATTTTCATTGAACTTAGCATCATTTGGTAAATATTTAGTATGCTTGTAGAATGGTAAACAAACGTTAACAATGTTCAGTAAAACAGCACCATAAGTGTATCTTAAAGAAACAGTGAAACCATGCATCAAATATGCACCCATTTGGAAAGGAGTAGTGATAGCATGCTTATTGAAAATAAAAAATTTGTTACCTTGTAATTGGAAAATTGGATCCTTAGTTTGCAAGAATTTAACACCTAATA
Organism: Maudiozyma barnettii; assembly: GCF_903064755.1. NCBI lineage: Eukaryota > Fungi > Ascomycota > Saccharomycetes > Saccharomycetales > Saccharomycetaceae > Maudiozyma > Maudiozyma barnettii. Next base: position 80,712 of record NW_024545247.1, read on the forward strand.
AAGATAATAATACTGTCTTTTCTGGAGCAGACATCTTAGCTTCTTGGAATTCTGGGTCTCTATTTAGAGTCCCTTTGTAAATATCGGACAAATTAACCTTTGAAACAAACTTTAGAATGATTTGAGAAGTCAATTCAGTTAAATTATAGACATCACTTTGAGAAGGAGCAATCTTAATCTTGTTCTTTTGTTTGTTGCTAACATCCCAACAACCTTTGAATAATGTGAATTCTTCTAATGGAACATGAGAGTATAACGTTTCTTCACCGTTGAAAGCAATACGATCCTTATATTTGAATAAAGTTTCATCTTCATGGAATAAAGCGTCGATCAATTCAAACTTTTTTGGTTTAGAAAGTGGTGCTGGAGGAGGAGGTTTACGTGGACCTTTACTTTCAGGAGCAACTGGAGTAATGAAATCAATATGGTAAGCGTAAATAAAAGCAGACTTCCACCATGGATCGGTTTCAGCTTGCTGACTGTTAGTGACGTCATCACCGCGAGCCAAAAGGATATGGTTAGTAAGGACATCAACTTTAGTACCTTTAGTACCATAATCTACTCTACCATGTAGTTTTAAACCGTCTTTAACTTCTATTTGTTTCCCCCCCGTTGGAGCATTATGAGATTCATCGAAAGTTTCTCTTGGGATTTCAATGTTGTTAATAGCTTCTGGGATTTCTTCTGGAGAGTTAACTGCACCATTAGAAGCAGCTGGTGCGTTAGTTTTTTTTCTTTCTTGTTTAGTTTTAGTCTTCTTTGGTTTTTCTTCAGGGACAGGAGTAGTAGGATCAACAGAAGATTCCTTTGTTTTCTTTTCTTTCTTAGCCTTCGATTTTTTTGGTTTAGTTTCACCTTCTTCCAAGGTAGCAGGAGTATTATCGGAACTAGAGGATTTCGTAGTATCCTTCTTTGATTTAGATTTCTTCTTTTTCTCTTTAGTTTCACCTTCTACAGCAGTAGTGGAATCATCTTTCTTACTCTTTTTTTTTGATTTAGTCTTTTTTGGTTTATCTTCACCTTTGGCATCTGGAGTAGCAAGGCCACTATCAGTAGAACCTTCCTCATTTGAACTTTTTGGTTTTTTAGATTTTTTCTTTTTCTTCTTTTCACTATCTTCAGAAGAAGTAGTCTTTGAAGATTTTTTCGAAGATTTTTCTTTACTTTTTATATTTGTAGAATCATCAGTTACTTGAGTGACTTTTGGTTCATTGTTAGATTCAGACATAATGTAAATATATCTTTCTCCAAATTAAAAAAAACTAAAAGTACTGATGATATGTGTATATGTTTATTGGTCGAGAGTTTTAATCTTTGTTGTCTTTTTAGCTACTATTTATCTTTTTATGATAATTCCTTTTTCATTTAGTTGATTATAGTTGTGGGAGATATAATCTGAAAATGTATGTATGTGAGTGTGTCTATGTGAGTTTTTTTATCAAGAAGGAACAATAGAGAGTAATAACTTAAAGACGAGGGAAAAAAATTAAAAAAATATTAAAATTAATTATATATATATATATAGCTCAATATAGTTAAATATTTCGATAATACCAAGGAAATCAATACGTTTGTACACCTACCGATCTTGAGAAAGTGAGACTACTCAAAAAGGCATAATATGTATCTTGGTATCTAGATATCTCTTTATCTTGATGAATTCCATCTGACTGTCTAAAATCTCCAATAAAATATTAAAATCAACCAATGAAACGAATAGCGCAAAGTGAGGAGATCAGAATGTTGAATTTTAATAACTGCCACTGTCACGGCGGGTAATCTTTGTTGGAATCGTTTCTTTGTCTGTTTTTTGGTTCTTTTTTTGCAGGTCTGAGTTTTGGGTGCTTCATTTCGAAGTAATAAATTTTGGAGAAAGAGGGGAAGAGAGGGGCGGGGGTTGGGCGGCTAGAGGAAAGGGCAAATGGATGATGGGGAGGGAGGGTAGGGTTTGCTTCGCACCAAGGGAAGGATGTCGATATTCAAGTCCGCAAAGTTAGGGCTAAGTGGGAGCGCCGTGTAGATGTATCACTCCCTTCCCATTGCTTAATATAGGATGGAGATGCTACCTATATAGAGGGAGACAAGAATATGGTAGCGTGTGGTGCTAGTATTATTGCTATGTATTTTTATATATAGTTCCATATTCGCTTAGAGTGAGGAATACGGCTAGTAATTGTGATAATATCTCCAATATCTAGCCGTATTAGGGCGGGGGTTTCAGTGCTCGCCGCAATGTAAAACTTGTGTATTTGGTTTTATCCCTGTCGACAAGAACTAATGCAATATATATATACACAACAATCTAATGTCACCTGACCCTTTACTTTATCTCTCTCGTATATCCGTTGTTTTTTATGACATTAATAGAGAAAGGGTTTCACGTGATTGACCGGAGTGTGGGGCGGGGGAGGGGAAGTGTTTGGATACTACGTACGTAACGATCTCTAACTGACTGCCAACTGACTGTCGCCCACTCTATAATAAGGACAAGGACAAATATATAGTCGCCAGTAATACTCAATACAAGCCTAATATTGGCGAATGGGGAAGAGCGATAGTCTTTAATGACAAAAACAATATCCATATCCTCTCAATAACTGATACTTCCCTGCTGATAGTCATTATCACTAATACTATATACGATATAATATTATATACTATAACAAGAATAAGAGCATATAATTCTCTTATTCTTCAACTTTTTTTTTTATAATTTTTTCTTATTTTCTTATACGTCACCTATAACGTAGAAAACATATATAGGTAATAATGAGCTATAGAATTTAATATAAATATATAGACTGTATCGTTATACCAGGTGCCTAAAGTTCGAAATGATGGTGGGGGTGTGGAGTTTTTATTCTTGCACTAATATTTGTAAATGATTATTATTATTATTTTTTGTTTTTGTATTGTATTATTGTTCTGATTTATTATGTCTGTGTTTGATTTTTAAAAAACATGCAAAGATGGAACAATTTAGAACTTTAACATATGTGGCTTTTCACCATTCTTCAAGGAGAAAGAAGTAGCCAAGTATTGCTTTAGTAAAGAAGTTTTCTTGATTTCAGCTAATAGAGCCTTGTCGACATTCTTTTGATCTTCAATTCTTTCAGTTTTAATTTCCTTGGAAGTGTTTTCTGGGAACATTTGAGCTTCTTTCTTTTCCTTCTTGGTTAACTTAGCATCTCTAGCAAAGTATTCAACATTGAATTTGTCAACATTAACAGAGTCGACAGCAACCTTAGTAGAAGTGGCAATGACATAACGAGCATTAACTCTTCTCAATGGAACACCATTGACCTTGAATGGACCAGAGATCAACAAAGTGTTGTCTTCTAGGTGCTTCAAGTAAACAACTCTCTTACCTCTGAAACGACCAGCTAATAGGATCAAAACAGTACCTGGAACTAAAGAAGCACGTAATTTTTGTGGACGGATAGCCTTTCTAGTCTTCTTTTGGGCAGAAACATCTTCAGATGGGAACCACTTTGGAACAGCTTGAGCACTCATTTCTTCTTATATATATATTTGTTGTGTTTAGGTGTTTGATATCTTTAGAAATAAATATAGTTATCTATAAATATGACTATTTCTATTTAATTAATTACAAGAGATGTATATTTTTCATAAGTTTCACAAACTTTACACTAAACTAAGTCAATACTATTTGGTGCACCTTAGTGGTGAAAAGTTCCACTAACTCTACCATCCTTGGTGGAATAATAACTATTGGTACATAGCGTATATTCTCTCCATAACTCTAACAATTCTCTGGAGACAGCGCAGTTGTTAGCGTCAAAGTGTGAATAAACTGATTGCAAGTAAAGTGCACCAATTCCATATCAATATCGAAAAACTTACTAACTAAAGTTTCAATCATTAATTTCACTCTCCGAGGAATTGCTCGCGTCGCGTTTTTGGAAAACTGAAATTTATCCCAAAAAATCAAGAAGTTGACAAAATATATTTTATTTAGGAAAAATAATTAATAAATGTAAGGATGTAGAATGGGGTATGGGTGTCATGGAGCAGTCTCAAACGTATCCAAAGAAATTCAAATTTAAATTGAATATCACCTTAAACGAGCAATTGTGTATAATATGTTTTTTTTTTGCAGCCATCTTGTCCCTTCTACAGCTTCTGTTGCTGTCTCTTGTTTTTCCTAAATTGACTGCAGCAATAGTAGCAGCACTTCCTATAATGCTTTAAAGATGTATATAATGGAGCATAATTTATACTCATCAACCAATCAAGAAACCTTTCAAATATTCTACATATCTGTCGTTGCACATCACTATTTGATTAAGTTTACAAGGCTATAACACTTCAACCGGCTCTTATCCTTTTTGTTCTTATTATTCGATAGCTTTAGATTAGTTTCAGACCTTAGCAAAACATTAACTTACTTCTGACAATTAATCATGGAAGGTGTTTTTTTCAATATTGATAACGGTTACATCGAAGGTGTTATTCGTGGTTACAGAAATGGGTTTTTAACCTCAAACCAATACTTAAACCTAACACAATGTGATACTTTAGAAGATTTAAAATTACAACTTTCTTCTACTGATTATGGTAATTTCTTATCAAGTATCCCAGCTGAAGGATTAACCACCAGTGTTATTCAAGAACATTGTTCAGATAAATTATTCAATGAATTCAATTATATTCGTAACCAACTAAGTGGGAAGAGTGTCAAATTTATGGATTATATCACTTTTGGTTATATGATCGATAACGTTGTACTAATGATTACAGGTACAATTCACGCTAGAGACAAAGGTGAAATCCTAAGTCGTTGCCATCCTTTAGGTTGGTTCGATACTTTACCTACTTTAAGTGTCGCAACAGACTTGGAATCCCTATACGATACAGTGCTTGTCGATACACCTTTAGCACCATTTTTTAAGGATTGTTTCGATAACGCCGATGAATTGGATGATCTTAACATTGAAATTATAAGGAATAAATTATACAAGGCTTACTTGGAAGATTTTGCCACTTTTGTCTCTGAAGAGATCGAAGAACCATCAAAGGAGATTATGTTGGAATTGTTAGGCTTCGAAGCTGATAGAAGAAGTATCAATGTTTCCTTGAACTCTTTACAAAGTGATGATATTAGTGACGATCTTAAGAGATCTTTGCTACCAAACCTAGGTAAGTGTTTCCCAGTGGTCACTGGTATGCTATCAAAGGCTCATGACTTTGAAAGTGTAAGAGCCGCTCTCGGTAATGTCTACGAATATCGTTCACTATTAGAAAATGGTAATCTTGAAGATCAATTTTATCAATTAGAAATGGAATTATGTAGAGATGCTTTCACACAACAATTTAGTATTAGTACAGTTTGGGCTTGGATGAAATCAAAGGAACAAGAAATTAGAAATATTACATGGATTGCTGAATGTATTGCTCAGAACCAAAGAGAAAGAATAAACAACTACACATCTGTCTATTAGTTTCAGAAGGAACAATAATTACTATACACTACTACTTCATTCAGCGTTCGCTCTACTTTTAAATGGAATTTAAATAAGTAAACAAACTACTAAATAAAAAATCATTATGTCATCATTAAAGCAAATACTTATACAGGTACATAGAATAACATCTAACTAAGGAACTTACCAACAAAAAAATAAAATAAAATAAAATAATATAATATAATAATTGATAAACATATTATTAATGCAAATCAAAAATATAAATTCTTTATGTTTTGTTGTATTCTTTCTATAGTAGTGTAGAAATTGCAGCACCGAATAAACTACTATCCTGTAGTAGAATTAGATTGATTCTTCCATTCGATACCTTTTCTATTTGGTCCTGATAATATTTTGAATAAGCCAATGTCGAACCAACATAACCGATACTAATCTTATGATATTGGCTCACCTCATGTTCACTAACTAACGAGTCTATCTCAAGAAGTGCCGCTACTAAATAAATGGATGCTCTCTGAACTATTATTTTGGCCACTCTTGATAAAGGCAACAAATGTAGAGGTGTGATGGTTCCATATTTATTTTGCAATTGAGAAGTTAACTCCTTCAAATCAAAATTATCCTGAATGTTTGCTAGTTTCCCAAAAATTGCACCATCTATTACTTTATCTAAGTTTACCATTCCAGCCAACGTAGGTTCCAAAGTAGGGTATTTCTTAAGAATATTTATTAGAATTGAAGGAATATATCTACCAGAAGAGATATATTCCAAGGGCATTGGTTTAGAATACTCAGGTGGATGATAATCAAATTCCGTCAATGTAATGCAACTTTCTCCTAAAAACCCCATCTCGGTGTTTATAACCACTGTGGTGTCATCTTCAAATGGTGCATTATTTTTGGCCTTCATTAACTCAACACGTTTAAATTCCGGTAATCTTTTGAATGGAAGTTCAAAACTAGCATTTGTACCAGTACCTAAAATAAAAGATATAGAGTTACCATGTGAGTTAGCAAGTGTACTAGATGAAGATGCAGGGATGGAAGGGTATGAATCTGTAAAAAACGTGACAGTCGGAAATTGTTTTATATAAGTGTTAGTTAAATGTACTGCAATAGAGTCATTTATAATCAAATTATCCTTAATGGTAAAGGCAAATGTGTCTTTAATACTATTTTGAGAGCAAACTTTATTGAAGGTCGTTTGAAGGAATGTTAAAAAATTAATATTTTTAATTTCATCACTTAAGATATAACCTTTACCCATTGAAGTAATTTCAAATTTTGAGTTCAATGGAAAACTGAAAGTAATCGAAACAGGGATGTTCAGTATCTTATTATCGATAAGATCGTTATCATAAAAAAAATCAAAAAATTTATCTTTCATTTCATCGATCATAATTTGAATAATATTTTCAAAGAAAGAAGAATTGACGTCCCTTTCTACGATATCCAAAGTATGCAAATAATCTATACATAATGTTGGATACGTCTTAATCACAGCAATTTTTAATGTAGTGCCACCAAAATCAATGGCTAGAATTTTATTATGATTGTAGGGGTGTAATAAGTCGTTGTTATCCTTGTATAATCTTAAAATATTTAAACTAGAAGGTAACATCGAATCTGAAGACTTATTCAACATCTGTAATAACTCCTTTCTAAAATCCTGAGATATGAATTTGAATTGTTGTTTTGGCAACAAAGCCGTCCTAATTTCTTTTAGAACAATATCATTAGAAGAAACTTTTTGTTTTACTTCTGTAGTCGTGGTCATTATCTACAGTAAATATTATTTTAATTGCTTGATTAATTGTAAACCGAATAGATAACAAAATATTAAATGGTAAAATAACATAAAGAAAAAAAAAAAATCGATACAAAAGCACAATTGAAGAAGCCACTTATATATACATATATATATATAAATAAAACTGGATATCGTCTTGTATAAAAAGTAACCTTTTTATTTTTCACTTTTTACCTCTTACCTTTTTATTTTTAATTATTTTTCATAAACAAGCAATGAGTAGACAAAGAACTCTTAAGCACAACTTTTTTATATATTATTCACAACGTATATTCAGTTCACCTTTTTTAAATAGCAAATTCGTTCCCTGTTATTAACCTGTCAGTCTCCGCTATTTTCATTTGTTCATATAATTTCATCAAAAACATGAAACCAAAACAAAAAACTTCAATTTCCACTTTTTACTTTTTGACAGATTTGCGGTTTCTAATAATGCCTGTATTGCCCCGCAATTCAAAATCCCCCCTCCCCCGCGCAGATCATAACAAATGACAAAAGTTCATCAATTTTAAACTTTTATTACCTTTTTTAAAGGACTTGGGCATATTATTTAGTTTACAAAACATCTCAGCAAAAGTAATTGAGGTAAATGATGTTGATGACTCATGTATGAATTTTATTGATATTATTTACTCTGACTTCCTTCTTCTTGTTTACTCTAGTACATCCCAACCTCTTTGTAAATTGATCATTCCTTTTCTAAACGACCCACTGAGTCTGCTATCTCCTTGACCGTGCTATCTAGTTGTTGCTGGCGATAGGATAGGTATTTTTCCTTTTGTTTCATCCATTCCTCGTGATTATTAATGATTTTGAGACCCCGATGTGCATCAAAGGAGAACCCAGCTTCTTGCCAGTAACCTAGTTTCTTGTTCACATTTTCTAATTCTTTAAAAATGGTATCAATTTGTTTAGAATATTCTTCTATCATTTTTGAAGATATTTCATAAATTGCGTTCCAGTCAAAGTTATAAATTATTTCTTCAGAAGGGAGCTCAGTGGAAGATTCATTATCCTTTGAAGTAGAAGCGTCCTTTATCAACAATAACATCTCCTTGATACCCTTTACCACGACTTCCTCATTCATAATAGACTCTATCCCATTGGAAAAATCCTGATTTTTTAACCATTTACTCGAAGCGTATTCAGATAAGGGTCTTAGGAGTTCGGTTGCATTTTTATTACTAACTGTAACATTAGAATCAGACGCTTCGAGAAGTTCCTGGTCACTCATCTTTTCAAACAGAATACGTTATCACTTCCGAAATGTATATAAATTTCAATTACAATCTAAGCTCTCTCTCTAACTCTATTTTAAAATTTGCACAAACTAAATCCATTGTTTATGTAAGGGTTCCATTTTTCCTTCTTTTAACCGCCCATCAAATCTATAACAATTGCCGCCCAAAATACATTTTAAAATATGAAAACAAACAACACAGAAAAGATGTCTATAGGAATATAATTGCGTAAATTTGGGTTACTATGCTAATAAAAAATGCTGATATATATATATATATATAGAGAGAGAGATACACATATGAGTGAATGAATCTCTATTTGGTCTGATAATTGGCTATTCAAAACATCATCGTACTCGAAGGTACAATAGTTTGCTGTCTTAATGCATCACTATCTGTCGAGGACCTTAAGGTAATACTCTGCATCTCATATACTTCATCGAGATCGACATCACCGGAATAGCCATCAGGGTATTGAGTAGAATCATATCCTGCGTGATATCGACCACTGTATGTGTTAAAGTCATGAAGTTCGTCAAAATCAGAAAGATCTTCATCGTCACCATCCGATTCATAGCCAGTGTGATTATTATTTTGACTATGTGATACTCGTTTACCAAATCGCCTTGAATTTTGGAAAGCTTCCTTCAAATTACAGCTTCTCAAGAAATCTGCCTCTTTTTCATCCTCGTAACCATCCGTATCACATCCATCCATTCTATTTTCTTCGAGTTCACTCTGAGAGGCTTCATCTAACAATGCCCTACTATTAGTATTATCCATCATTGCTGCCCCTGCCCCATTCTCACTTAGAAATGTATCATCAACTACTGTACTATCTGACACACACCATTCTAAACCCGACCAGGCCATACATGAAACAGAAATGAAAAATACAACCATCCAAAGACAGGTGAAAAATGCCTCTCCTAACTTATATTCAAACCCAAAGGACATCAATTCTCCTCGAATTTTCTTTTGGAATGAATAATTTAGCCATACAAGATCCATTAAACTTACCAAACCCATCACAAATACACAAAACGATAGAAAAGTTATAACATGTAATAATGTCTTCTCACGTGCAGTGTTGATGTATCTTCCTTTAATCAAATAATACCAGAATGTCAATACAAATGCAATGATTTGGAAAAAAATGACTACCATAAATAAAGTCAAATATTGTCTTTTATTTAACTTCATCACCTGAATATAGCCCTCGTACGCAGTACCTACTGAAGATCCCGAACCATCTGTTTGTCCATATGCATAACTCAGGACAATATCTAAACCTAATGAGGTTAATATTTCTCTATAATCCAGAACATAATCAAACCCTTCCCAGAGACATTGCCGTATGGCCGTCGAGTTTTGTTGTGAATAAGATGTAGTACCTTTAGTTTTAGTGTTTTCATAAACGTACCAATCATCATTGTCGTCATCGGCAGTAGTATAATACGTAGAACAAGTCCCATACAATGAAATGGTAATATACTGTGGAACATTACTCACCTGGGCCGAACTGTACGCAGTTAATATATATAGTTCTGAAGTTGTCAAACCGACACCATTATTTATGGTACTAGATGCGCCTGACTCCATTGCATCACTCAACGCTTGGAAAATACCCTCTGTAATATCATGAGAGTATGAGTTTAACCTTGACATATATAATCTATCAGGTATTGTTAATGGACCTAGTACTAATGTTACAGAAAATGCTATACAGCACATCATTGAAAGAATCCTAACCCAGAAAATCCATCTCTCAAACACGGTCAGGTTTTTGTATGGCTGCAACAGACCATACTGGCCATCGAGAAGCATAATAAAGAATGGAATTATGTTTCAACAACTTAAATTTTGTTGGTACCGATTACCAAATGTTGTGCTTTTATATATGTAATTTCTTCTGTTGATCATTAAAATAACCCTGGCATTAGTACTATTTTTAACTTAAGCTCTTACTGTTCGGGTTAAGCTTCATGAAATGACTTCGGATTTATCTTCATTTTTTCTCTCCTGATGACGGAGGGAACGTAACGAATCAAAACGAAACCAAAACAAAGCAAAACAAAGCAAAACGTGTCGATGTTGAATAGATCATGAAATTTGATTGTTAAAAAAGGGAGAAATGTAGAATCATAAGTAGTGTGTTACATTTGGAACTGATCGCTTCAGAGTTAGAGGGTACATATATTTGATATCAATATCCAAACCAGGTCGTGGTGATTATATCATTAAAGTCCACACTTGACAGCAATTGTAACATTAAATAACGCGTCGCGATCTGAGTCTTTTGTATTCTTTCTTAGTAAGATACCCTCAACAACAAACATAAAAAATAAAGAATTATGGCTGCTAACTTGAAGGATATGGAAGGTTGGCAGATTGTCAATGTTGATGAGGATGGGAAAATTATCAACGAAAACAGGGCCAGACGTTCACGGACAGGAAATCGCATTAAGAGCACGTTTCTCCAAAGAATCTCTGATGGGTTAAGCTTTGGTGTAGGTGACAATATCATTACCCATGACAATGTTACAAAAACATATTCTGTTTATCTGGTCCATGAAATTAGACAAAATACAGTTAAATCACTGGTAGAAATTTGGGCCTTTTCATATCTTCGATGGTTTGAATTAAGTGGTATTAAGTATTTCTCACAATTCGATCCTAATATGGTTGAAAGGTTTCCTAATCCCAAGGAACTCAACCAACAACTGTTTCAAATTTTAGATCCTCACGAACTCTATCTAACCGCTGAAACAGTAGAGTTTGAATTATGTGACTTCATTGATGTGGCAAAAATTGTAACAGGGAAAGATTTCGAAAATGGAAAAGCCATAACTGACAAGGACTTCATTGTCAATTATATTTGCGAACCAACAGGTGAAAATTTTGTGAAGATAGATATTTTCCATGAGTTGAAACTTATTAAGCAATTTCCTAAAAAGCAAAGTGACGAACATTTAAAAAGATTATCTACACAGCGTCAGAGACCTGCTTCTAATCAGAGTCAACCTCAAAATAAGACATCATTGAAACAAATTCCTTCATTATCTAATAAAGAACCTATATTAACAGCAGTAACAGTAACCAATTCAACTGATAGCGATGATTCTAACGATGATCTTCCATTATCACACAAGCGCCGTCTTTGGATTCCAAAGTCACCCAATTTTTCGCAATCAACCCATTCTGATGACACAACTTCACAAAAAAATAACATTCCAAATAATTCTGCCAGTAACTCAAATGATTCTAATGTTGTTGTGTCAAAGATTCCCGAAAATGAAGAGGAAAAAGTTGATAATAACGATCGCAACAATGAACAAACACCATCACCATTACTAAACTTATGTGATACACCGGTATCTGATGTAAATATTAACACTATTTCTCAAGGTACAGCACAAAAAGAGGAGCCAGCTGATCAAATATTCCCGCTAAGTCAACATGAGAATAATACTAAAAAAAGTTATAACTTAGAACAAGAAAATATTTATAAAGAGAAGGTTCAAGAACAGAAAAATGATGAAATAAAGAAAAAACTATCACTCTTCGTGCAGGATAATGATTATGAGACTTCTATCGAGAGTTCTGCTGAGAGTTCTGCTGAGTCTGATGATGCATCTGCTCGAATAACTGAAATTACTTCTGAGATCCAGGACAGCTCTGATGCTGAAAACTCATTCCATGACGCACTTACAGAGTTGCCCTCACAACGTAAACATATAACTTCCAGACCATTGCAATCAGCTAATAATACCAAAAGAAAATTATCAGATGAATCGAATAATGACCGAGAAATAAACGATGGGCAACCTGAAAGGAAGAAAGCAATTTTTGATGTAACGCTTGCTAATGATGGAAAAGATAAAACTTTGAAGACTAAAAAGACAAATAGATTATCCACATTGACGAAGATCGATGAAACTGTGCAAAGTGATGGAGTGAAAGAAAAAAAAGGTTCAATAAGAAGCGTACTGATAAACCCATCTACTTTCAAATTGATAAAGACAAATTACGATAAAACCTTGGAACTAATAAACAATTTTCAAAATGTAAATATCTCAAATACTGAATTGCCTAATTCAGGAAGCTCTGATAGTAAAGGGTCGACTATAAGTCTCATTGGTACCTTGATAAAATATGATCCGAAAACTTCAACGAAAAACAATAAACAAACATTATATAGTCAGATCAAAAGCTCATCGAACAATCTTTCCATCGAATTAAAATTAAGATCTATCACAAGAAAGAAAGAAGGATTATCTGATGTTTGCAATGTATTTGTCGATGTTTATTACGATCTATTTCGCAGAATTAGGGCATGTTCTTCCTTGTTACTATTTTGCACCGCAAAAAAAGTTATTAGCGCTGAATATGTCTTACAAGAGGTTCTTTCAGAGTTATCATTATCATATATTATGAAAGAACTCCAGCCGTTCACTTGGACGCACATATATCCTATCGAAAATCCCACAATTGCATCCTTAGTTATACAAATATGGAAAAATATATCTGGTGAGCTTTTGCAGGCAAAGCAGGCTATTGGGGCTTTATTCCATTTCTGTAAAGATGTTCAAGTTATGAGAAAGAAATATATTATTGTATTCATACATAATTTCGAATCTATACTGAACACTCCAAATTACGTTCACATTATTGATCTCTTAATGAGGTTGGTTCAATTTCCAAATTCCAAATTGTGCATAGTTTGCATTAGCAATGAGAGCCCACAATTATTAAAGATGTTCACTGAGAGGCCAAATGATGAAACATGGAAGATAGTAAACTTCCCAACTTACCCAACAAACGCTATCAAAATGGTGATACATTCGATCCTATACAATAGGTTTTATGGAACATTTTTTGTTAAACAAGACTCAGCTTCGTCTAGTTGGTCAATTAGGAATCTTGATCCATTAATAACATCACCAACAGATTATACAACCGCTGTATCAGATGCCTCCAGAGATGGATATAGTTCAAAACATATATTGGTTTCTCCAGAGGATGCTCGTGACATTATCGCATTATTGGAATCTCACGCAACTCATTATGACGAAATTCTAGTTTACTGTAAAAAAGCAATATTTATGACAAAATGGACATATATTAAACAATTATCTAATAATAGAATAGAATTTACCGCCGATCCATTGCTAACTCTATCTGATGTCCACCGCATAGTTGATAAACCTATCCTAGAAACTGCTTTTGAAAGAGTTAATTCATTGCCTGCCATCAGTAAATTATTATTGATGTCGTCATTGTTAAATGAGAACGGAAACATTGCCAATGAAACTACTGTAATTCATTTCCCTAAATTAAAAGATCAAATGATAAAATACATGCATACACATAGCGATATGCTGTTTGTACAACAAGTTAAAGCTGCCCTATCACCAAATCCAAATAATTTAAATGAAATAATGGACTCTATAAATTGGCGCTTCATATTTGAGAAATTAATGAACTTAGGTTTAGTCAACTTTTCGATAAATCTTGAAAACGATGTAAATAGCATTTTCTTCATTAACCTTTTCAATAGACTTGAATTAGGAACATATTTGCTAACGTGCGGCTCTGCACCAAATTCAAATCCGAAAACTTCAAAACCGACCAACCTTAATTTATAATATTTATAAAGGAAAATTTATCAAGTCCTTTTATTATTATTTTAATACATATATTTGCATATAATCATTATCGATCATTAAATTCTCATTATTTTTTTTATCATATCTATATAATAATCCCTTATGACCCATTTAAATGCGTATTACCAAATTCTTTATATATCAATAAAGGATCTCCAATATCACTAATTTCAGAAATCGTCAATCTTAGATTAAATATTTTGGCTATTATGATTTTGAATAATATTTGTATGTTAATTGAATATGCAGAGGAGGAAAATATAACAGGAGAATCCATTATTTGTGCGTATTTGAGACAAGTCCGTGAGATTTCTTCTTGATAATCTTGATCCAGCTCAATAAACAAATCATATTTGGTGCCGACAAGAATTGGGATAGCATTTTTATTTAAACCAAATGCTTGTCTATACCATTCTCGAACCGATTTCAGTGTCTCTGGTCTTGTTAAATCAAACAATAAAAGAATACAATATGAATCCATTGTGGCTAAAGGGAGCATATTAATAAATTCACGTTGTCCACCTAAATCCATTAAAGATAATGTTATATCTGTTGATCTAAGTCGTATTCTTTTCTTTAAAAAATTGACCCCTAACGTTTGTGTGTATTCTTTGTTGTATATGTCCTGCACATACTTAACCATTAATGAAGTTTTACCTACTTGTGCATCTCCGATTATACCTATTTGTAGTTGTATTTCCTCTCTGGGATTAACCTTATTTTTATCAGAGCTCATAATGTGGTCGATAACAATATCTCCTCAGTAGATTAAACTTAGGTTATGTGTTTAAGACCTCTTTTTGTCTTCTAAAGGGTTGTAGTACGCAGAGTAATTTAATATATAAACATATATATATATGCGTGTGCCTCGTCAGACTAATAACTCCAAAACGACAACAAGAAAAATAATAAAGAATTACTCCCTTCTATTTGCTAAAATAAATAATAACACAGTTCTCAATATGGTATAAACATTATGTACCTATAAGATCAATCTTGTCCAAACCCGTTTCAATATTTTATATCTTGTTTATTTCTTTATTATGATCTATTTCAACCCTTTCCAACTACCATATTTGCAATGTATGTAGCAGAACGCCATTTGTTGCTGTTGACGAGAAAATGAGGAAATTTCAAAATTGTTTCAGGACTGCAACAACAAATGAACATCTGTACATCCAGGACTGAAACACCCATGCATCTTCAAAACTTATTGAAAAAATAATAAATTCAAAACGTTTCCAGTTTGTTCCCGAAAAAAAACAATTTCAGTAATTTTTGTTGGAAATTTTTCAGCTCAGAAATTTTCAGTTCGCTAGAGGATTTTCTCTTTGTTCTATATGCCGGAGTAGTATTGGTTTGGCAAGAGAGGCAAGAACTCAATAGGGATATCCACAGATATAGACGCATGGACGCAACTTCGGACACCAATTCTCTTTTGGAAAACCTTCCAACTTCCAAGTAAGAGCAATGTTCGCCAGTTGTACAGAGATGTAATGGATAATGGAGGTCTGACCGACTGTCATTACTACGAACTCATCAAATCGAATCGATTCAATATTATACGCACACACACAAACTCTCTCTATCTATCTGTAAATTTCATTTCAATAATGTGTATATCTGTTAGTATAAGGTGTAACCGTCTACTTGAACTTATACTACAAAAGAGAGAATTTTTATTCTTATCATAAGATACAGGAAGAACGTTAAGTTAAAAGACAGATAAACACAATTAATCATGGCTGTTGGTAAGAACAAGAGACTATCCAAGGGTAAGAAAGGTCTAAAGAAGAAGGTCGTTGATCCATTCACCAGAAAGGACTGGTTCGATCTAAAAGCTCCATCTACTTTCGAGAACAGAAACGTTGGTAAGACCTTAGTCAACAAGTCTACTGGTCTAAAGAACGCTGCTGACTCTCTAAAAGGTAGAGTTGTCGAAGTCTGTCTAGCTGACCTACAAGGTTCTGAAGACCACTCCTTCAGAAAGGTTAAGTTGAGAGTTGACGAAGTTCAAGGTAAGAACCTATTGACCAACTTCCACGGTATGGACTTCACCACCGACAAATTGAGATCTATGGTTAGAAAATGGCAAACTTTGATTGAAGCCAATGTCACCGTTAAGACCTCTGATGACTACGTTATCAGAATCTTCGCCATTGCCTTCACCAGAAAGCAAGCTAACCAAGTTAAGAGACACTCTTACGCTCAATCTTCTCACATCAGAGCTATCAGAAAGGTCATCTCTGAAATCCTAACCAAGGAAGTCCAAAACTCTACTCTAGCTCAACTAACCTCCAAGTTGATTCCAGAAGTCATCAACAAGGAAATTGAAAACGCTACCAAGGATATATTCCCTCTACAAAACGTCCACATCAGAAAGGTTAAGCTACTAAAGCAACCAAAGTTCGACGTCGGTGCTCTAATGGCTCTACACGGTGAAGGTTCCGCTGAAGAGAAGGGTAAGAAGGTCGCTGGTTTCAACGATGAAGTTCTAGAAACTGTGTAAACGACTAGATGAAAAATTTAAATATAGTATAATTTTGCATTTTATTTTTTTCTTATTCAATAATAAATAATCAAGAAAACAATTAATTAAAAACATCAACAACAACATCATCATATATTTTATTAACTTTATCGTTATGTACATATATAAGTAAGTCAGGCAATGTCTAATAGTAGAGAAGTCGCAGGATGTTCAAATTATAGATTGAATATTCAGTTATTTGAGGTAATTAGTAATAGTTCAACAAATGGATGTCTGAGTACGAATGATTCTTTTACTATTACTCTTACAAGCTAGGTACGGTCTATATGTTACCCTTTCAATTGGTTATACCCTCTTCGTTTCTCATTTGTTTAATTTGATTAAATATGATTTCAACAGCTGTCAAACTTCATACATGTATATATTTTTTGGTGGCGGCAATTGTTAGTTTACTTCACCGTGAAAAGAAAAAATCAACACTTTAATTTACATAAAACAAGCAATATATTAAAAGAATAAGCACTTTCATAAACAGATATTAACAACTGATAACAGCCAAGAAACGCTAGCCAATATATATTCAGTTCAAACTTTGCAACATAATGTTAGTAGAGGACCAGCTATACCTTTTATCATGCATATTTGCTACAAGGGCAGATGCTAAAAATATGACGCGACTGACTTGCAAGTTCAAAGACTCACAAGATTTTATTAATGCAATCATTATTTTATGGCCTGAATATGGCGAACCTAAGGATCTGGGGTTCTTATTTGCAAACACAGTTCGAGAAGAAGAAGAAGAAGATGTAAACAGTGATGATGACCTAATGATTTCACTAATCAATGGTGATTCTGATCTAATCTCTATGGTTGAACTAGATCCAGAAGAAGTTACAAATAGAGTAAAGAGCATAAAACAATATATTGAATCTGAATTAGAAACAATAGAAGTAATTGATAATGAGAAAGGTCTTAACTGGTTGGCAAAACGTATAATATACTGTAATGACAAACGCCCAGAGGATGCATTATTATACTCATCTTTATGGGAATGCATTACGACCAAAGATCCAGGGTTCCAAGATTGGATTGACAACATAGTATTACCCTTAAACTTAATAAATAAAAGACTTGGAAAATTAATTAAGATAAAAGAATTTATGGAAATGAACGTAAAGGATGTTTTCCAATTAGTTCTGACCATTAATTACAATGAAAACAACAACAATAGTAGTAACCATATATTAGATGAATTACTACCATATCTAA
Source organism: Maudiozyma barnettii (assembly GCF_903064755.1). NCBI lineage: Eukaryota > Fungi > Ascomycota > Saccharomycetes > Saccharomycetales > Saccharomycetaceae > Maudiozyma > Maudiozyma barnettii. Next base: position 98,639 of record NW_024545247.1, read on the forward strand.
GGTACAAGAATTCGGATGATGCTTATAGTAAATTTCTGAAAGATTGTTATACTCCTGATAGATTTGATTTCCAATATCCTCTGCAAACTCAATTATTTACCAAAACTTTTAATGATATCAAAAATGATTTAAAGGATTTAGAAATGGACAATTTTTATAATAAGACATTGGAGATAATTTTCACAAAAGCAGGTCAAAGTTTAAAAAACTCAGATATAATCAATTTACAGGATGTCTTGAAATCAATACCTACTGAAATTACACTTTCAAATTATCCAAGTGTTACCTCTAAATCATTGATAAGTTATTTAGATACAATACATTTGTTCTTACCTCAGATGGACCTCATGACTCTATATACTATTGGATCAGAAAAAGAAATTGGACAAAAGACGCACTTTACCTCTATATGTAATGAGACTCTATTAACAAATGACACAAAGATAGTGACGTTACGTGAATTTATCAATCAAGAACATAAGGAAAACGATGGAAATTATGTTAAGATATTCAATAAGTTATCGCGTGAAGAAGATTTGAGTATATTATATGAGACCTGTTTGAGTCTTGGTAAATTTGATTTATTACAATCGTTTGGTCAAGAAGAGTCCACCACAGATACACAACTGGAATCCATACTATTAGAAAAGTATTTTTGGCAATTTTTTAAAAATGAAACTAATGGTAGTTCGAAAAGACCTGGAATGATAAAATGTCGCAAGATTCTAACTTTGTTACAAAATGGATCGAAAGCTAAATCATATACAAATTTAGAAATATTACTTGAGGTCAGTGATACATTAACAAAGTATTCAATGAATCTAGGTAAAAATATTATATTTAAACCAAGTAATATACTTGATTTTAAAGATGATCCATTTAAGATTATGGAAATTTTATTAGAGAATAATCCACAAATGTACAAATCTCTTGATACCAATTTGAATATCCTAGAAAGTTTGTATATTGCATTGAATAATGATGTCTCAACGGTAATAGGTGAAGATTCATATGGTTATAATAAATTGTTATCTATGATTATCGATCATTCATTAGTGAATCTTGATTTTCAATTTGCAATGAAACAATGTACTTTATTGATTCATCGTTCTAAATTTGCTTGTGAGTTTTGGTATAGTATTTTACAAGTTGGTAAATTTAAGGATCCAAACTGGGTTGATAATGAGACCCCGACAGAGATCTTATTTATGCAAATGCGTCTATTGAGTCAATTATTACAAGTTTGTCCCGTAGATGAGACTGAGGTTGTTACTCAACAATGGAGTGAGATTGAAATTGAGATTGCATCAAGGGATTTAATTCATGATAAGTATTCATTTGATCATTTAAATTCCAAGAGCTCTACAGTTTTTAAAACAATTTTCACATAAATTTTGCCTACACACGTGAGTTTATCCATCAACATACACACACACACACATATAAATAGATGGAATGTTTATTTTTATTGATCATTTATTTACTTATTTACATGATAAATTCTAAATAATGGATGAGACGACAGAACTTAGATGGATTGTTCTTGATTCACCGATGCATCTGTCAATTGTTGAATATAATTTTGTACAATTTGTAATTCGTCATACCTTGATACAGTCTTGCCAGTTGTTCTCAATTCTTGAACGATCTTAATGGCGTCATTAATTGCTTGAACGTTATTTTCTGATGTGAATAATACAAAGGCTTCACCTGCATCAGTGATTGTTCCTAAATCAACTCCTTGAGTATTTAATTTTTGTAATTTTATATTTGCCACACATTTAATCCCATCCACAAAGGATCTATCGATGATATTCTCTTCGATGATTTCACTAATGCCAAAGATAGCATATTGAAATCTATTTAAAGTATCCCAAGTAGCAGGGTCCTCCTTAGGGTAGCTGACCTCATTTTTAAACTCCGATACAAACTCGTCACAAAATTTCTTAGTTTCATTAGTGAATGAAGTTTGAGCCAGTTTAATGGCATAATCACGCTCACTTAATACATGTCTGATCTTCCACATTGTGTCTCTAATCGTATCGGATAATTCCATATAGGGACCTGCATCTGCCCCCATCGACACTTCTAATAGATGAGTCTCTCTAGCGAGGACGTTTCTTTCTTTCAAACAAATGTACCATAAGGAATGCAAATCGTCAAAACTTTTACGTCTTAATTCAGGAACTGACCACGACCTGGCTTGCATATCCAAATCTTCTTCAGCTCTTAAGAATTTTTTTTCATGGAAAAACTGCCATAAGGGATGATCATCTGGGCATTCTACATTTGCAATAGTTGGTGGAATAGGAGCAGTGATCTTTAAATTGTTTGAATGATGGGTGATTTGAGTTGGTAAACGTACATTATCACGTATTGGTGGAGGAGGTTTTGGTATAGTAAATTTTGTACGAGCTAGTATTTTCCCAGCAGTAGAGAATGACCTATGTAAACGTATCATTATTGATAATGAAAAGAGAGTGAAAGAGCCACGGTATTAAAAGATCCGTGATTCAGTTATGATATTCGTCTTTATCTCCTTGTGTATTGTAGTTTAGTATTATATAGCCAGTTTCATTTAAAGGGCTTCTTCTGTATATGAAATTACCAGCATTTTTAAAGAAAAAACTAAAACTCGAAAAGAACGGTGTTACCCGGATGTGCACATCCGGGTAACACCGCCAAAGAGAAAAAGGTTGATACATTTAAGTTAAAAAGAGAAAATTAACAGAGAGAGAAAGAGAACCGAGTATCACTATAACAGAAGGAAGGTCACAGGATAATTATAGTAAATTAACCATTAATATAGAAGGATCAAGAACGCACACGATGAGCAATACGCCACTAGACCTATTGAAGTTGAATTTGGATGAACGAGTATACGTGAAGTTACGTGGAGCTCGTTCTATTACGGGCACATTACAAGCGTTTGATTCGCATTGTAATATAGTATTAAGTGATTGCACCGAGACCAAATATTCGTTAGTTGATGGGATATTGCAAAGTGAAGAACGTGAGTCTGAGATGTTATTTGTGCGTGGTGATTCTGTGACGTTGATTACCACTCCAGAAGACGAGTAACAAAACAAAACAAAATAAGTATATATATATATATATAATACGTAGCATGATACTAATAAAATAAATAAAAAAACATTCATTATAAGCAGGTACATTATCAGTTGAACGATTTCAAAGCTTTACGAATAGCCTCAATCCCTTTATCCAAGTCTTCCTTTGAGATTACTAACGGTGGTGCTAGACGTATGATGTGATCATGGGTGGGTTTAGCAAGAACACCGTTATCTCTCATTGCCAGGCAAACATCCCACGCGGTATGGCCCCCTGTCCTTGCAGGATCGATCACGATGGCGGTCAGCAGCCCAACACCGCGCACCTCGCTGATTGTGCCCCCGGATTCCTTCTGTAATTGACGTAATTGGTCCAGGAAGTAGCCGCCCATGTCGCGTGCCCGGTCGACCAGCTTCTCATCACGTACGACTTGCAAAGCGGCAATGGCCACTTTCGATGCCAGGGGGTTACCACCAAATGTGGAGCCGTGGGAGCCCGGTGTGAAGCAATCCATGATGGCACGGGAAGAAAGCACAGCACTTACGGGAAGCACACCGCCACCAAGAGCTTTCCCCAAGAGGACGATGTCTGGTTTAATTCCGTAATGTTGAGAACATAGCAACTGGCCGGTCCGCCCAATCCCGGTTTGAATCTCGTCACAGATCAACAACACGTTGTGTTGGCGGCATAACTCGGTAACTCGAGGGAAGTAATCTGCGGGAGGAACAACGATCCCTGCCTCCCCCTGGATCGGTTCCAGGATAACAGCGGCAACCGTCTTCCCATGTGCGGCTAGCACTTTTTCCAAATCTTCGGCAACACCGTATCTGATCGTGGTCCCCAGGGGTCCACCTGCATGAGTATGCTTCAAAAAGGGGCCGAAATGTAACCGGGAGTCTTGCTCGTCTGTGGACAAAGAGATTGCACCAAAGGTTCTTCCATGGAAATTACCTTGAGCGGCTAGTATTACTGCCTCTCCAACGGGGATCTTCTTCACCATGTAACCCCACCGTCTTGCCAATTTCAAAGCAGTTTCAACGGCCTCTGCACCGGTATTCATCGGCAACACACATTCATAATCGAAGTATTCGGTAATAAATTTGGCAAATTCGGCAAACGCTTCACTGTAGAATGCTCTTGAGGATAAAGTCAATTTGTGAGCTTGCTTGACAAGGGCGTTAATAATAGTCGGATGACAATGGCCTTGGTTAACCGCCGAGTACGCAGATAAGAAATCCAAGTAATCCTTGCCTTCGGGATCCCAGACATGGGCACCCAAAGCATGATCAAACACGACAGGTAAAGGATGGTAGTTATGAGCGGAGTATTTCTCCTCCATTAGGATAGCTTCTTCAGACATATTGAAAATAGTTGTATATAGTTGTATATAGTTCTCTCTGTCTCTATGCAACAACACAAACGGCACTAACTTTTCAAGTCCCACCCCCCTCTGTCTCTATCTCTCCTTATATACACATCGAATAGGTATCTTTATCTCCTCCCCTTGAAATAATTGTAAATATATGGACGCTAGTATCGCCATACCGCAAACGGCTGTCTCTCGCAATGTCCTGCCTATAGCGGTTAAGTCAAAAAAAGTACGGGAGCCTTTCATTTCCGCTCTTCTGTGCTGCTTCGCTCTGTGGGAAACTGTCAGAGAACAGTTCCGGTCATTTTGTCATTGCTAATGGCAAACAACGGCGGTTAGCGAGTGGCATTGTCTGCTGACATATACTATCTGCCGATATCGCGCACTGGCAATATTCTCTGTTCGTTATCAACTCAGAGATAAGCAAATCGAATCGAATCGAATCGAATCGTCTAAACAATTGTGACTCTGTTGCTTCGCTCCATCTTCTTCCCAATACGAGATAAGACTTGCAAACAATTTACTCATCGATTCTCACCAACTGCTTTTTGGATAAATTGCAGAAGCAGAATGAAATGAAATAAAGGTGCCTCTCTCCACATGCAACATCCATGACGGGTGTTCGTCAACGCAACCGTTACCCTGACGGTATATGTATGCGCGGTGCACGGGTGGTATGCTGTTTACATAACAAAGGACACCCACACACCGCACAGTAATCGTTTCTTTTTCTCCTTTTCACAAGGGCCAACAGCAAAAAAGTTGCTTTTCGGGTGTCTCCATGACAACAGCACCGCATGCAATCGAGATTGCAAAACTTCAACCATATATATATATATATATGTAAAGATGGGAGCAATGCAGACCTCGAGAAGACAGATACCCACAACAACTAGTTCTCCGTCACAGAACAACAACAACAACAACAAACTATGGATAACACTACAACAAACAAACAAAATAAAGTCGGGAACGAGGAAAGAGTCTATTCTCCTAATCAACGCAATGATTATATGGAAAAATTGAGTAACATCGGGATGCGTATAAGACAGACTGTCGACAGCAGTGCAGCGTTCCAAGGCCAGAACACTAATACTAGCATGTATGCCGGCCTGATTGTCCCCCAGTATAGACAACCTAATCTGGCTCAAGAACCACCAATGCTAGCAAGAAATGGAAGCTCCCTATCCGACTTGGAAATCATGAACGAATCGGCTGAAAACATCAACAACAACGGTAAGAGATCCTTCTAAGAAAAAAAGGTATATTATATTAACCATTATTACACCTCTCTCTATAGATAGAGCTACACTTCCCTCATTTGCATTGCATTACATACATACATATATCACATATATATATAAACTATCAAAAATATATACACACATACAATTACTACCTTTTCCATTAATACCCCACCGATTGAGGTCCAACGAAGGTCATCCTCTTCTTCCCATTCTCATTAGCTATCAAACAACCATCGATTACTGGCTCTCCTTAACTAAAAATTTTAGCGTCTTTGGGACCGCTTGAACAGAAAAACGGGCGACAAAAGCCAAAAAACCCACATCAACACCGTCCTTGACAGTTAGAGTGGACTTTTCTTAAAGGGATTATTAGATTGATTACTGCTTACATGAACAAAATCTAAAAAAACTATTTCCTTGATATAAGTGCATTGTCTTTACATAAAGAGGAATAGAATAAAAGAAAGACCATTACAAAGAATTAAACTCCACAAAACAGTGCAGATATACTGGACGTATTATAGTAACAAGTTGGAACATGGGTAATACAGATTCTAAAATTACTAATGTCTACCGGGACTATCTGTTCCAACTCTCTCAAAATGATGATACATCTAACAACGAATTTTATACTGATTTTTTAAATGTTACTGCAAATTTACAATTACATACATTTAACACTGTTATTACAAATAGTGTTCTAAGGAAGATAATTTGTTTAAACCCTCAAAATTATGTTAATTTATTGGATTTTACAATATCTAATTTCATCGATTTGTTTACGAATTTTCAACAAACTCAATCTACTAAGAGACAGGTGAATTTTTTCTTTAAACAAGTTATAACATCAATAAGGATAATTACTAAATTGACTCCAATCCTTTATGAACATATTCAAGAAGGGCATACTATATTATATTCTAATAATGAAAAATTGGATTTACAGAATTTTTTCATAAGAACTAATCTAATTGAATATTTCTTACAATTATGTTTCATGGAATCATTCACAATACAAACACGTACAGCCGATCCAGGGACAATTAATTTAATTCAATGGCAAACTGGTATATCTCCAAATGTAGTACCTAAAGGCCTTAATGATTCAATACCAACAACTTTACAACTTCCTTATTTAGATAGTAACAGATTAGAACTTATAAATTTATTCCTTACTTTATCGTCGTTGAATCTTTATTCAAACGATAAACATGATACACCATTCTTTGTTCAAGAGATGATCTCAACGCGACAAAATAGAGATATGTTACTATTATTAATGATATCAATCTTAAACTTATATGCACACTATTGTAAGACTATAAATGAATTGAAAGTTAGCACATTATATGAAAATCCACAAAAGACTCACATTTCAATGACAACAGGAAGCACCGAAAATGTGATGACATCAGGTGCAAAGGACTCGAATGAACCTAATAAACAAATAGTTTCATCACAACAACTAATTATTAATCTAAAGAAAAATCTTATATTATCATCATTGCAATGGTTCAATCTTACATGTTCTCATTTATCTGATAAATCGACGTTCTTAAACGATTTCCTGAAAAATGAATTCCAATTAAAATTACTACTCTCTACAGTTGTGAAAATATTTAAAAACCCAATTGATTTGGCAATAGATCAAGAATCAAATCCATTAAGCTTCAATTCAGATGATTCCTCTTCAAATGGTAAGAACAATGGTTCTAATTCAAACTCTATGGGACAATCTAAACCTTCGAATAAAAACTACAATCAACTGAAATTGAAAGATTTTACAATACAGTTACCAAAATTAGATATGATTTTTCTTCAAAATTTGATTTTATTAATAAATTTGATTAAATTCAACAAAACTTTTGAAAATTATTTTGCTGATAAATTTTCTAACAAATTTTTAATTTTTGTTATTTATTATATCAAATATTACTATAATGTCCCTCAATATCAATCAAATGTTATACCGTTATGTTATGATATGGCTGTATTCCTTACAGATAAACCATTGATATTACATAAACTTTTACAGACTTTTAAGACGAATTATTACACCAACAAACTACCTAATTTCTTCAAGATATCAAACATTTCACATATAGAATCTTTGACATATAGAGATTTTATGATCATCCAGTTATCCAACCTTTCTTCCAATGATATTAAGAGTAATTTGATCTTAAAGTCCGGCTATTTTGAAATTATCTACAATATTTTGCCCATTAATGCCAAAACGATAAGCAAAATGTCAATATCATCAAGTGACTCTAATTTGGTTCAATTATCTTCTGTGAAAAATTCTAATTCTAATTTAACTGATAAATTAAGTTATAATGCAACTTTAGCTTTGTTAAATCTGTTATCAAAACTGTCTAATAGAAATTTTTTGTCATCATTTGCAAGTTCTGATTCTGCAAAGCAATCTGCTTTAACATCTCCAGCTATAAAATTGGATATTTTAGCATTATTCTTAAGATCAATGTTAATATATATTACGACATGTTATCAGGAATCTAAAAATTTAATATTTTTATTGACTAGGCATTATACCGTACTTTTACAAATAAAAGAATCCATTAATTTTATTTCAACCAATAGAAATATAAATAATATGTTATTTTTGGAAGATTTACCAACGAACTCTTTATCCTTAATGGATCAAAATTTTGGAACATCTAATAAATCGAATTCTGATTATAATTATGGTGAAAATGAAAATGAAGAGAATGACAAAGGCAGTTCAGATTCCAATTTGGAAATAAAAGATGAAAAATTAAACATTCAGAATACTTTAGAGGGGGAAAATTATTTAATTTTTAATAAACAAATAAAGGAATATTCTGATGATGATAATGATGTTGTTGTTGACAATGATCCCGATGTGGATATTTATGATGTACCTGATAATGTTGGGAATGATTATAACATGGGAACAGGAAATAATGGTAGTATCCACAAAAGAAGTAACAATTCAAGACCATCATTTAATCACGTAAATATCCACAGTGCAAAATTTATGTCCACGAACCTTAAAGGAAATGATAATTCTTCCTCTGCACCGAATACGAATAAGGAGTATGAAATCTATGAACATCCAGATTATAATAAACAATTGATAATGAATAATATAGACTTATATCTGAAATTAAAACCGAAATGGCCAATTGGCCTAACCGAAAATTCTAAATTAAAGTCACCACGAAGGTCTGATTTTAGTCAATTATGGATCGGTGCATCTACCCTTCAGAAGCTGATAGATATAACTAAAATATTTTTGAGACAATTTCCAGATATTGTCAAAATGTCTAAAAATTCGGATTTTGTAGATATAATCAAGAATATCGAACATTTTGAATCAGACTTCGATAAAAAGATCAAAAAGAATTTAAGGAAAGAATTTTGTTTAAATGAACCACTAGAATTTAAATTTTCTAAAAAAAGAAACCTGGTATTTAATGACTGGCTTGATGAAATATTTTGGTCAGATGTGTTTCAAGCACATTCAGCGCCATATATTGATTCGCTATCGTCTATGGCTGATGAATCTGGTAATAGTGGCACTGGAAATGTTCAGAATAAGAGAAACGATTCGATCTCATCGGGATCAAATATTCCCCTTTTGGAAAGATGGTCTTCTCATGGCTCTCAGATCTCTAGAACTCAGAGCAATGGTAGTTCTATGGTCAATTATTTTGCTCCCGATAACCTTTCGAGTATGCATACATTAAATGAACAATCTGAAACAAGTTCACCTGATACTGTAACAGGAGTAACTAACGCAGAGTTATCTGCGTCCTCATCTGTTACATCTTCTATTAGCATTCCGAATACTACGAATGCACAACCAACCCATAATCTGTCAAGAAAGAGCAGTAATGCCTCATCATTTTTATCTAGATTTTCGTGGACTGGTTTTAATAAGAACGAAAATCAAGACAATGTGATACGCGAAGAGACTATATCAGTCTTAGATGGTGACATAGGGCCATTCGTTGTAGATGAAGGTCTTTTCAAGACAAATATATGGGTAGGAACGAACATTAAATTATTCCCCATAACTACTATTAAGAAGGAAGAGTTTTCATTTTTGGATATGACTTCATCATTATTAAAGAAATTTAGATTTAATAGTACTGATAATTCTGAGAGCAACGTATCTAATACTTCTCGGAATACAAATGAGAGTAGACAATATTCCCCTGTGTTAAGCGCAAATCCGTTTATGGCGTTTGCCTCTCCTAAGAGATTCTAGTCCTCTTTGCTTTGGTAGACATTAGAATATGAAACATAGTTAATATATTTATAGCAGTAAATAGCGAATGGTCACTTTATAAACTTGTCGAAGAATATTGATTATTTGTTCGAGATTTGTTTACAATCTCATTGTGAATAAAATACAATAATTTAAATTATATAAATTCATTACATATTTTGCCTTGGTGATTATTTAATACATTCCTAGTTATACGGATAACAATGTTTGCTTCCTAGCAACATTTAAAATTTTCTTTTCCCTTTCTTTTGTACAAGTTCAAAACCATCGTCATCTATTATCGGTTCGGCAGTGGTAGTCACTATCTCTTCTTCTTCAACAACTAATTCCATCATATCTTCGTCCTCGTCCTCTTCATCTTCTTCGCAGCTAGAGTCATCATCACCGTGTACATGAACAATTCTCTGATCTGGTTTACCTTGTCTGTTCTTTTCCTTTTCTACGTATCTGGCATAAAGTTCTTCTACACGACCATAGTTCATAGCATAACATTCCTCGTACAATTTAATAACATTACTTGCAACGATCAAACTTGTATCGTCCTCGACATTTGTATCAAATTCATCAACCATTGCATACAATAGTGTCTCTTCTACCATGGCAATATCGACAATTTTATTAGTTTTAAATAAATCTATGACAATAGCCGTTATCCAATCTCTCTTATCAGCAGAATCTATACCACCCCATTGGTTTGCCACAGCAATGTCAAGTGCGTCCCAACTGTATATCAACATTGAAATACCTAATTCAAAACGACCTTGTTGCTTTTCATCAGAAAACTCTAGAGTGTTAGCATCATTTGTGGCTTCTACGAACGCACTTTCATCTATAGTTAGGCTGCTCATTTTATAAAACTTCAATTATTTGGGGCAATGTTCGCGTCTTGTAGGGTTATCTGTCAGGATTAAACAAAGATAGCCTATCGTTCTCTGGAATTAACCGTTCTTAATCACCTTGAGATGAGATGAGATGAGATGATCTCTTTTAAAAATTTTCATTTCTATCCATTTTTTTATGATAAACCCTAATTAGGGTTGAACAAGAGAGACCCTAAGTTTAGTACTCATTCGATGCACAGAAAGTTGAACTTGGCTATAAGGAGTTGCAGGGGACCTGAGCAATAATTGATTGCAATAAGATTGCCTTATTATTCTAATCCTACCATTATTTTGGATGGTATAGAACCTATACTATAATCTAGGATTGGAGTGATCTGTGCTCTGATTTCATTGAACATGGGGAAGTTGGAAGAATATTTGAAGCAACGAGAGGATATTACCAACTACTTGGAGGCACTCGTACAAGTTCATAAGGAGGCGTTATCTGATGGATCAGATGGTAATCAATTAGATACAGTGCGGGAACACATATCTGTATGTTTTTCTGATCTTTTGAAGATTAATGATAAGTTGATTTCTCATAATGGTATTTTAAAGAACGAGATGTCAAAACTAATCGAAGTCCGAGCAGAGGTATTAGAACTTTCAACAAAAGAGATAGAATTACTTAAAGAGAAGCATATTTGGGATTTTGATAGTTCAGTACCCAATAAGGTATTGGATAACCGTACAACGAAGTTTACCTTTGAAACCCATTATAGGGACGATATGAATAATTATATTGAATTGGTTGGAATTACAAACACTTCGCTTTCAAGGGACTACAAGGAAGATAACCATGGGATAGAAGACAATTTATATCAAAAAAATACATATGAAGGATCAGATGAAAATAATAGTGTCTTAACAAGAGATGACACTTTGAAATGTATGACTTACCTACACAATGCAAGTAGTGCTGTAAACAAAGACATTCAAGCTTTAGAAGGCATTATAAAAAATATGAAAAAGGATCAAAACTTTCTTCAGGACGAATTAAAAATACAAACTAGTAAGATAAGAACTATCAAGAAAAGAATTTTGAATGATATTGAAACCATTAATAGAAGGACAGAAAAAATTCTAAAGGAGATCAATCTGACAATACCGAACCAGTCGGAAGTAAAAGATAAAAAGTTGATTAGTTTGGCCAAAGGTAATTCTATCAATAATCAAATACAATTGTCCCGCGAGAAAGTGGAACTCGAAATAGAGTTCATAGATATCAAAAAAGATACATTTGCTCATATGTTTAAAGAATTAAAGAATGAAACGTCCGGTTTAAAATCGCAAAATGAATTATGGAAGGATTGTTTAGAAGAAGTCGTATCTTTGGAGAAAAAGCTTAAATATAAGATTTCAAGGAAAGGATCAGGGCCAATAATACCAACTGATCTAATAAAAATAATTCAGACCTCTCTAAATTATCTTCAAGAACTTATGAACTTAAACAATAGTAAAGTGATATCTTCAATAATAGAAGATGAAAAAGACACTTTAATAAGGGCTTGCAAAGAATTAAAGAAACAGTTACCAGTAATATAAAAATCCGGTAATTATAATTGCCCGTTTTTTTTTTGCTTACGTTCAGTCGATGGAGTATTCTAATGAACATAACTTTTAAATATGTATGTTAGCATGTCTCAAATTTGTCTTCAGTATCCAAGTTCAACTCAATATATAAAATATTATTAACTCGATGGGAAGGGTTCTATCCTAATATATAATTTTGCATTCTTAAAAATATAATCATTTATATGACTTATAAAGTGTAATTAGTACATAAAGGTTTTCATTGTGTAAATTTCTAGTTATTTATCAATTATTTAAGAGAAAAAACTCTTATTGCAATTTTTGATTATTTTTATAAAACCTTCGAGGAAACTATTAAACTATTAAACTATTTAAATAATCTCTTCTTTCTTGGTATAAATGGTGAAGGCGACGGACCTCTTCTGTTGTATTTCGGTGGACCATTTGAGGGAGTTCTTGACTCTTGTCCTTCAGTAGCAACTTTGGTTTGGGAAGGCTGGTGATATTTTTCATTAGTTTCAGGGTAGTATGGATCCTTTTGATAATTCTCGTTTGGATTACTTTCGTATCTTGTATTTGGAGCATTACTGTTCCCTAGGAGTGAATGGGTATCGTACTTTGAGTTTACCTTGTTATCATATTGCGAAGTTTGGTTACTATCGTAGCTTGAGTTTATTCCATTGGGGTAATTATTATCTACAGAATGGTTATTTTCAAAGTTTTGATTATTACCATATCTTGCGTTTGGATAATTATTATAACGTGCATCAGGGTAGTTACCAAAGTTACCATTAGAAACATTATTATAGCCATGTAATGGAGAAGGTTGTTCATTTTGGGTGATAAGATGAGTACCATATTCCCCAGGCGCGTAAGGATGTCCTAGTCCAGAAGGTGGGCGATTGTTATATCTTGAATCGGTTGTCGAACCATCATAACGACTAACTGGAGAAATTCTATCAAGCAAGTTGTTTGATCCGCTTTGGGATATAGTATTGTTTGCACTATATTCTCTAGTAGGTGCTGTTGGAAGAGGTTGAATTCTGTCAATTACTCGTGGCAGCGATTTTGTGCTATTAATTAGATTCGATTGGTCAGGGAACGATGACTGAGATGAAGTAAGCATAACTTGTTTCCCTGGTGCAGGTTTTAACAATGTATCACTAGAATTTCCCCCAGTTTTAGTTTCGAGATTGACTGGTATTGGTTGTTTACTATGGTCTTCCTTCTGGTACCTGTTTTCCAGCGACGTTGTAGGATCATAGTTGTCATCTGGGGTTTGTACCTCTGTTTTTTTTACCTCTACTTTATCGATGCCATCGTTGCTTGACACTTTTAAAACTTCAGCTTCCTTGTCTAACATATCGGTTCCACTAACTTTCTTACTGACAACGTGGTTATTTTGGGAAACGGAATTTATCTTGTCCTTAGTACTAGAGCTCTCTCGACTCTTCGATTCTTTCGATTTTCTTCCTTTCATTGAAGATTTCAAAGGTCGCGGGTTCGATTTCGATGGAGGTAAACTTTCCCATGTTGACTGAGGAATAGCGACTACGTCATCTTGGAAAGCGAGGTGTCTATTATCTTTTAAATTAGTTAATTTTCTCTGTTTTTTAATTTTCTCATCATTAATGTATACATGACTGTTAGGAGTTGTTGTGGATGTGGATGATTGTGTGGGTCCAAAGATCGAAGATTTTTTTTTAGTACCTGAAGAACTTCCATTTTTGCTGTCATTGACGACAGTTTTGTCCGTATCATCTTTCTTTTTTCTCTCGTCTTTCTTCTCTTTTCGTTCTTTCTTCTTTTCTTTCTTTTCTTTCTTTCTTTGCCTTTCTTCACGTTTTCTTCTCTTTTCTTCATTTTCTAAAAAGTTGCCCTCTTTTAATGAAGTATCTTTTGTCTTTTTCTGTTGTGGTTGAGTAGATGGGGATTCATCTGTAGCAGGTCGTTTTCTTGCAGCTCTGGCAGTGATATCTAATGGATTGTAAGAATCATCATTTGTACTTGTGACTGAATTGGTCCTTTCTTTTAGTTCTTTGTCTGATAGGAAACCAGCATGAGCTCTTTGAATGCAATGTCTAGATTCTGCATCATCTATCAAATTCCTCCACAATTTATTTTGGTATAAAGAATTTCTGTGGCCAAGGATCCATAGACTGGTCTTAGCTCTTGTAAATGCAACATTCATACGGCGAAAATCTTTCAGGAAACCCACAGATGATTTTGTGTCGTCAGCACGAACACACGATATGATGATAATTTCTTTTTCTTGACCCTGGAAACCATCGATTGTGTTGAAGTCAATGTATTTATTTATAAACGAACCAAAATATGACGTGAATTTTCTACGCATACGTTGCATCTGCTCTTTGTATGGAGATATGACACCAATTTTACCTGTGAAGTCTACATTTTTGTCAAATTTTGTAAATAGGAAATTTATTAGCTCAACCGCTACATTAATCTCTTCGGTATTCACATAAGACATTGTTTTTTTATTTTGTTGTTGTTGACCGGTTGTAATATCAAAAAATTTATAAGGCTGTAATGGAGAGGAGGTATGCCATGGTCTTTTGTTGATCACTGCCATATCTGGTCCATCCAACAAACGGCCGTTATAAAATTCGAGCGAAGGGAATCTACTAATATCCGGATGCATACGATATTGAACATTTAACAAATATGGAGTAGTGTTTTTTTCCATACGCACAAAAAGGGATTGGTTGTATTTGAAATTGCTAGCAGCACCAGATAAAACAGTTGGGGGTAGTTGATTGGGATCACCAACCATAATACATCTCTTTCCACCGTACCTTAATGGAATTATTGAAGATAATTCTGTACACTGACAGGCTTCATCGATAATTACCGTGTCAAATTTTATACCTAAGGTTGATAAAACATCATGGGCTGAACCAGACAGGGTTGAGCAAATGATATCACTCTCAGAAAGAACTTGAGCTTGTGCGTTCCTCCTATCAATGTTACGTTTTCTAAAATTTAACGATCTTTGTTCTCTCAATTCATCTTTTTCCTTACCAAGAATGTTAAGAGTCTTACTTAATTCTCTAGTTTCTGTTTGTAGCTTTCTGATCTCTTCCGATGATAGCTTACTATGGGGTTTACCATTTTCGGAATCTAATTTAGCCATCAGTTCTCTTCTTTTCAAAACTGTAGTACGGAATTTTTCGTCCAATTCAGGATTCTGCAGATATTCCTGGTTCTTGGCAGATACCCTCCTATCCACCAATTCCTCTAAAGTGAGCTCCTTGATTGCAACATTGACTACATCAGATCTACCGACACGAACAACTCGTGGTTTTATTAAATTGCCATTCCGATCGTAAACTCCATCTTTTAAACGAATACAGATTTCATCTACAGCTGCATTACTTGGAGCACAGATTAAAACTTTTTGTTTTTTCAGTAGTTGGTCGATAGGACTTTTTGCTTGTCCAGTAGGAACCGAGATGACATTCGATGGTAAGGCGTTTCTCAGGGAAAGGATATACCCAACAATTCCTAATATTGTTTTGGTTTTACCTGTACCAGGTGGTCCTTGAATTAAAGAAAAACCTTCATTCAGAACAGTATTAACGATAGCTTGAGCCTGGGATGTATTTAGTTTGTAGCAACGTTTAACACTCTCAACCTCATTTGGAGAGACTTGGGCAGGAGGAGACGGTTGTGCTGTTAAAATTTGGTCAACCAAGTCATAATATTCTAAAGCTTCGATTGTTTGGTATTCCCTCTCTACAGTTGTCATTTGCATAACCTTTATGGCATGTATTTCTGATCTTAGGGAAATAAATTTTGAGAAGGATTGATTTCTGTGGATCCGCAATGTCAATTCGACTGTATTGTTCTTGGCATAGTTAATAGAACGAATTTTAGCAAGACAAGTATTTTCAGCCTCCCGAAAGTCATCGTTGGAGGGCCTTTGACCTGGAAGTAAGTTTGGGAGATAGGCCATTGCGATTAGATCTGATTCATTAATTTTACTGTTTTCTACAAAAGACTTTGGCATTGATGTGAAAATATCATAAAAGTCTGACACAACTCTCCGGTTACCACATATAACACTAAATGGGATATTATCAACCCTATCCCTTGCAGCACATAATCCTTGCCAGCATTCTAATAATAACAAAGGTTTGACTATTTTTCTGTATTCCGAAGCTGAGGTGAATTTATTCTTTATATCCGTGTATTGTGAAGTTTCGTCGTTTGGATATTCATTCTTTCTTGTATAATCCCATCTTAATACAGTCTCATATAGCGCATTCAAGTCTACATTTAATCTTCTTCTCATATTTTCTTCTTCCATTCTAGCAATTTCTGCTTTTGTATTACGTTTGATATTTTTCCCATCTATCCCCACTGTCTCAATTGTGTGACTTTTCGCCTTTGTTGATGCAAATAACTCGCGTGCTGTTTCAAGATCACCTTCTACATCACTGTCACTATCACTTGAGTCATCATTTTTGATTTTAGGTTTTGATTTGGTGTGAAAAACTGAAGTACTTGGTGGGTGTATAACACGATTGCTCATTAGTTGTTTTCTTGCTAATTCCATCTTTGAAAGAGGTTTATTAGCTTTTTTCGTTTGCAAAGTCATATCGGCGCCAGGTTTGAAGACACCAAAATTCGTAATCTTAGGTTGGGTAGATTTTGGTCTACCAAGAATCGAAGAAGATGTAGCTTTTCTTTGCAAAAAATCCACCCTTGATTCGTTTAGACTTGGCAGTCTAACTGTCGAATGTTTAAGGGTTTCCTTTCCTTTGCGACTTTCTTCAACTGAGTCGACAATAGAATTTACTAATCGGGAATTGAACAATTTCGCTTTTGTTAGTATCTCAGATGTCTGTGTTTCCGTTAATTTATTAGAGTGTTTCTTAGCTTTAACTGCATATTGAGTCAACGATGTTACGATATCGTCATCAAATTTCATTTTACGTTCAAAAGCAAGATCAGTGGCACTTATTATTAATCTAACACAAGATTCTAGTAATTCATCATCACTTAGTCTTAACCAGTACAGCATATTTTTAAATGCCTTCAGGACACTATCAAACAAGTCTACACCTGAACTGGATATGATATCTGAAAATTCTCTAAAGGAAATAACGAACGAACGACTCAATTCTAATGTATCTTTGGTAAAGTTTTCTAACTCAGAGTAGTCGTATTTTGAAGCCCATTGTAAGGTACACTTATATATCGTGTCTAAAAACGACCATGAAAGTTGCCAAAATGCAACGATTTCCTTGTCTGTGTTTTCATCTTTCAAACTATCATAATTTGAAATAATACCACCGACAGGATCTGAAAATGCACTTAAAATATCCATTAAAACACGGATAGCTCTAGGACAAGGTTCGTAGAATTCACATTTAATAAGTTGTCTTAATACATTATTAATGGATTTTAATTGATATGATAAACTGGTGTTTAAAAGTATTTGTACACCTTCCAATCTTCCCTCCACATCAAATGTATCATAAAGGATATTGGTGGTTACCTGATACAAGTTGGCATCGGATGAAAATATACAAGACCAGAAACCTTGTGAAGCATTCTTATCTGCTAAAATTTCTGAAAGTTTATTGGGGAGAACATCCGTAAATTTACTAATCAAATTGGTTGATAGATCTAGATATTGTTTTACACTTTCATTATGTCTTTGGATAACTGTTGATTGACCAGGGACAATTAATAACCCGTTAATGTTACGCATGGAAATTAATAGATATTTTGCCAACAGTGGGCCATCCTCGAATGAGTCTAACTTGACCTTGTTGTTCAAGTTTTCTAGTAGGGTTAAAGGCAACGGTAACTCGCTAATACTTTTTCCTGAATATAATCTGTAAGTCCTTTGACATAGGAGAAGAATATCCAAATCAATACATTTGGATAAAACAGCCATCACAGATTGGGCGACAGAATACACAGCCGACCCGATACCAGGATAAGTTTGTGCCGCATTTGTTGCAGATTTTATTGCAATATCTTGAATTAAAGGATTATTTAATAAAGA
The DNA here is from genome assembly GCF_903064755.1 of Maudiozyma barnettii. Classification (NCBI taxonomy): domain Eukaryota; kingdom Fungi; phylum Ascomycota; class Saccharomycetes; order Saccharomycetales; family Saccharomycetaceae; genus Maudiozyma; species Maudiozyma barnettii. Next base: position 117,057 of record NW_024545247.1, read on the forward strand.
TCTTGAGTCACTCTTCGTAAAAAGAATTGTTTGGAAGTCGTCCCTGACGTAAAGCTTTGATCTTTCTTCATCTTTAATAGATAGTATATCATTTAATAGAGCAGCAGATGAGCTCATTAAAAACAACTTGGCAGTTGAGTTTAGATCATGGTATGTTGCAATGGTTCTTAAAAATGCCACAGAAACTTTCTTCACCATCTGAATTCTAGTGGATTCGGATAGAGAATGGTAAAATGGAAGATTCCATGATAATAAATCTGTCATGGAACCCTTATTTGAAACATATGTCTCGATATCATTATCTGGGATTCTAACATTTTGAACGACCGTTAGTCTGGTGACAAATAAATTATTGCTAAAAATTAGTTCGATTATATTGTGGAAAGTGTAAGGATGAATAATTTTCCAAAATTCACTATTCATCTTATCCAATAAAATGCATAAGGCTCTTAATAAGAACTCCAGAGGTTTATTCCCTATATTTATTGAGAAATGTTTGTACCACAACATAAAGATAGATTCTATAGGGAACCTGTATGTTGCAGTTAAGGATTTGATATCCTTTGGAACTATTAAATATTCTTTGAACGTATCACTGTCTAACAGGGCTATTATTGGAACAAATTTCATCCAGAATTTAGCTATATTTTCGTTGGTCCAATTCGACGGATCTTCTAGATGAAGAATATAAAAAAATAATTCTTCAAGTATATCTGGCGTCATTGTCTTTTTGGTTATAATAAAATTTTCCTCATGTAATTTTGTTAAGAATTCTTTTGCCCAACTTTCTTGTTCTCTTGTACCGTTATACCAACAATAAATAGTCCCAGCAAGGAACGTTTGTAACGATTTGGGTGATCGAATGTCAAGCAACTCATATTTTGTATCATATAGGTACTTGAATATAACAGCGAATATTTCTTTAAAATCTGGATTGTTTCTAATCATATGTGGATTACAGAGACCTTCAAACATTGCACAACGTACTTGAGGTGTGACATGAATAGATTTTCTATCTTCACTGATCGATATGTTTCTTAATATAGGTGAACAAGTAGCAGCTCGCCATTCCGTCACTAGATCATTAAATTTATATACACGATCATGAGGAAGATCTCTTTTCGTTGCAAAATGTTGTAACATATTACAAGTCCCTCGTGTAAATGCTAATATACATTTCTCACACTTGGATAGAATTGGATTATATGTGTCAAATAACCATTTTCTTGCGGCTTCGTCAGGAAATGATAGTAAAGTTAATGAAAATATTGAAATTTGACCAATTCGAGGGTCACAAAATAGATGAAAACCTTCTGGTAGTTGTTTTAAAAGCTCTATGAGTCCTGATAAGAGATTTGCCTCCTGATTATTTTGGCTCTTCCCTTCATAAATTTCTTTGATATAGGGTATAAATTTGTCAGCCTTTTCATATATGGCAGCATACTCAGGATTTACTGCTTCCATTATAAAAATATCTGGAATATCGATTTAAAAATGGGGGAAATGCTAGGAATTGATTGAAGAAAACTGTGCAGACCTGTATTTGTTTTCAGTAGATCTGATGATGTTCTTGTAACTAAAATGTAGTAATGCAATAAAAAAAATGACAATAATTGGTGTATGATATATATAGAACAATTTTAGCAAAACATCTATGAAAATATACTAATATATACTGAACAAAAAAGTAGAAGGAATGACCTAAATTACTTCTAGTTCGATTTGATTAATGTTTACAAAACAACCTTTCAGATTATTTTATTTTACTGAAAAAAGTATATTCTTCAAATGAGAAACCTCTTCACTTGTATTACGTTCGATAAATCGATGAATGCTTCTCTATAGATGACTTTAAGAATTGTTAAAAAAAAGTTTAGCTCTGTTTCAAATAATCGAACCACTTGATTTATATATCTTGTTAAAATTTTAGTTCGATTTTTTTCTCGCGTTTTTGTACCTTTTTTTGTTGGGAATTAATTACAGCTATTAAAAGATAAAAGAGACAAAGAAAAACGTGAATTCTGAAATTGATTTCATTTACCCTCGTTGGTTGATTCTTCAAAATTAGGGTAAAATATATTTAGAAACAATGCTAAAGATACTAAATTGAGTTCATTTCAATAAAGTATAAGTTTTTCAATGAGCATTCTGGGACAAATGGAGGGTTGATGGTCGGAGTTACTTTAGATTTGTTGTGGTATAATTTTTAATACAGTCTGGTTATTATTAAAAGAATAAATCGGTGTGTGTATATATACGTTTTGCACACCTCATAATAAATATACAATATATATCATTAACATTGCAGTATTTAATTTTTGTGAACTAGCTCCTCTAGCTTCTTTTCGACTTGTTTTAAACGTTCGTCTTTTTCTAGATTGGCCTCTGCAAGATGTTTAATAACGTCTTCTAGATGTAACACCAAAGAAGATAACTTCTCAACAGATTGTTTTAGGCCTAATGATTTAGGCCCAGCAGCTGCTGAAGGAGAAGACGTTGGTTGAGAAGTGGCCTCTACTTGTTTGGTGTCCTCTTTAATTTGGTTCTTAGCAGGTTTCTCCTCAACTATCTTAGCTTCAACCTTAGTAGCTACTTTTTCAACCTTTGGTTCTGGTGTTTGAACTTGAGGAGATGGCGATAGTGTCTTAATGACGACAGGTTTGTCGTCTTCTTCATCCCAAGTAGATTCAGCCTTCGATGGATCCTCGGCGTCGTTAACAGTATCCAAATCGGAAGATTTTTTTAATAATTTACTAACAGAGTCATCTTCTTTCAAGTCATCCAAGGAACCAGTCTTTGGAGTAGGAGAACTTGCCTTGGGTACAATAGTCTCTTTCTTTGGTTCTTCCTTCTTTGGTTCTTCCTTCTTTGGTTCTTCCTTCTTTGGTTCTTCCTTCTTTGGTTCTTCCTTCTTTGGTTCTTCCTTCTTTGGTTCTTCCTTCTTGATTACAACAGGTGATTGTTCCTTAATTTCTGGAGTAGATTGTTTCTCTGCTGCATGGAAAACTGGAGCAGAATCATCATATGCAGCTTTCATACTGACCAACACTGGACCATCAACTTCTTTACCAGATAACCATTCTTCAGCAGACAACGCAGGTTTGTTTGATGGGGCATCTGGATAAATATCTTCTTGGAATTCTTCAGCTCTTCTTGGAACGCGGAATGAAACGTGTTCAATACGTTGATCTACCACAGTTTTGAAACAACCAAAGACTTCATTTTCTTTAACATTGACTAATCTTTTAGGAATCACTGCAAATCCTCTTTGAGGTTCTGTAGATTGGAATTCAGATAATTCAAATAATTCATCATTTTGAAATTCATAATATCTGATATTACCATCACCTTTACCTGCAAGATATAAAATCTTGTTACTATCATCAAAGAATGGCATTAAAATACCAGAAGATTGGTCAACGTTATAAAACCCACCAAGATCACCTTTCTCTAAATTGAATGCATCCCAAATACCAATTTGACGATCACTTAGCTTTGAAAAACCAGTAGTAGCTAGTCTATCAGAGTTACCTAACCAAACGACTCTTTGATTCTTGGCACCAGTGTGGGCTGGTCCTTCGCTGATAATTTCTTGTTTCTTGATATTCCAAACCCTTAGCTTCTTATCACGAGATATTGTGGCTAAATGTTCCCCATTATAAGAGAAGGACATTGAGGTAACCATATCAGGATGTTTCAGAGTGATAATGTTCTCTCCAGTCTCGATATTCCAGAATCTTACAGTGTAATCTAAGGAAGAAGACACTAATATGTTTTCGGCGACAGGATGAAACAGGACATGGCCAACTTTTCTAGAGTGTCCACTCAAGATCTTGACTGGTTTAATATCCTTTGGATCTCCATTTTCGTCAACATATTTATGGAAGGAATAATCCTCAGGAATCTCCCAAACACAGATCTTAGCGTCATCTGAACAGGATACAATTCTTTGTTCGTCAAATGGATCGAAATCTGTGTCCAGAACTTGTGCAGTATGACCTCTGAATAATGGGACTTGGTCAGGAGATTTACCAACTTCCCCTACAGGGATAACTGCAAAAGCACCACCACCTGAAGCGTTCCAATTGACCGATATATATTTGCCATTAGTCTTCAAAATGTTAGAGTCCCATGCATTGTTGGTAACCTTGATATTTTCGTATTGAAGTTCTTTCTTCGCAGCTTGACCAAATACGTGTCTGTATTTAGATGCACGAACAAATTTCCCACTCATTTTTAATTCTTTGTTTTTGTATTTTTTAGATTTGTTACAATTGAAGGTGATAGTACAATTGCGAATTAATCTTGCAAATACTCAATTATTATCCATTCACCTCTTTAACTACTATTCTTATTGTTGTCTAGTTCTCTTTTGCTGTAGATTAATTTTCGTTTCTGTAATTGTTATTGTTGTTGTTTGTTGTTCACTCTTTTTTTTGTCAGCCCTCTGCGAGGGTTCTCGAGTAAACCATAATTGCCGCAATCCTCTTTATAAGTCGTTCAATATTCTTCCACTTATTATATAACATGTGGAAAGGAAGTATATCTCATAGTTACCAAGATCATTGAAACGACGTTTCGATATCTGTTTTATTAAGTAACTTCAAAAGAATAGTGTTGTTAATTATTTATATTATACATTATGTATAAGATGGGTATTTATTAATGTTTATATGATTTTTTTTAAATATTTTGAATGCATAGACCGTAAGGGTCGTAATAATAATGGGGTAGAAAAGGTGGATAAAAAGTTCCTTATTTGGAAAGGTTTGCAAGATCAATTCATACAGAACTCTGTCTATGTGCTAAATAACAGAACCTTCTCCTTTTTCTTTTTTCTTTTACCATTCCCTTGTTTTCCTTTGTTAGTGTCTGATGATTCTTTCAGTGGGTTTGAGTTATCCCTCGAATTATTATTGATCTTTTGCAATAACATATCTTCGAAATCTTGGTTCTCCTTTGACGTCCTTTCATCTGGTAAAACAGAGATGGATGTCCCCCAAATAGTTGTTTCCTCGTAGTTTTTTTTCTTGGTATTACTGGTTATGCCGTTATTGGTTTTTGATAATGAAGCAACAGTTGACGTGGATAAGGAATCTAATCTATTTGATGAATTGAGAATCTCACTGAGTTCAATAGAAGGTTCGTTCAGCGAATGTGAAGTACCATTTTCCTCTTGATAAAACTTTATTTGGTCTTCTTCTAATTTTTGTTGATACATTTTCTTCTCGAGGTCTTCTTTTTGTTTCCTTCTATTGAATTGTCTTCTACGAGTTTTTAATTCATTAGTAAATTCATCATAGACTTCCTTTGGGATAATATCTGACTTACGCCAATCTATATCAATAAATGCTAATTCTGTTCCCAGCGGTAAATGGCTAATATATTTCAATTTTTTAATTAATTGTTCAGTGACCGCTGTCCCAAAATGTATATTTTCTACTTCGATCTTTAAAGATTCTGGAAATGAACTGTAAGATTTGAAACTACTCAAGAGGATTTTGATATCCAAATGAGATAAGAAATATTTCGTTTGAGAGTCAAATGCAGTCTCATAGAAGAAAAAGGCATCATTTTCAGAGTACTTGGACCTCAATAATTTACCATTAGAATCATTCAAATTTAACCTTGATATGTCACTTGTGGTCGATAGCGCCAGGCTATCTTGATCATTGGCCTCCGAAAGAATTAAAACAATTTTATCATTGATGGAGTTAATGGCTAAGTCAACATATTTCTTATCCTCATCAAAAAGGGCTTTATCGATTTCATATTGTGTACTTATCGAGTTTATATCCCTCTGTAACAATTCTAATTCAGAACTAGTGTCACACTTCATTATATGGCAATAGGAAGTAATATTTTTGATGGCATAATTTGGAAAATCACCAACCTCACGAGGATCTATGTTTAATTCTACTGGCAAAGGCAGTAATAGACCATGAGGTTTGCACATTAATTTAAGGCTGATTTCAGAACCGATCTTTGGTCCGATATCATTTGATTTGGAAAATTCATCTTCAAATATTACATCCTTCACCATCTGTGGCCTAACAATATTGCCACATAAGGGACAATCTTTATATTTCTTCTTTTTCTTAAATCCTGTCTCTTTGATTGTAATTGTTTCCTCCATAGAAAAGAAATTAATGAGACAACTAGCACAAAATATGTGACCGCATGTTACCATTCTAGGGGCAACAGGTTCCTCGCATAGACAAATAGGACAATTTTGCCCCTTCGAAACTACAACTCTAACTATTTGAGAATCTGGCAATGGAATATTTGGGTTATTCATTTGTTCATTGTAATCACCGTTATCCTTTACTAGAAACCTTGAATTGACATTAATAAAGGAGTCACCGGATAGATGAATATGATCTCTATTTTGTTCTTTTCTCTTGTTAGCTGCTCTTTTATAAGTGCTATCATTTTCATTATTTCTCTCAATCTCAGGAAGATTAAAGTCCAACAAATGTTTAATAGACACTTGGGTTTTTCTACCTTTCAATTTAAAGTTCCCATTAATGATTTCATCTTCAATAGATGAATTTAAATTGCCACTGAATTCAGTAAATTCGCTATCACTACTATTGCTTCTGACTTGTTTATATTGATTTTGTTGTTTCCTCTTGTACTGACCTTGTCTCTTAGTCGAATATTGTTTACTTTGGTTGCTGTTAGGTCTGTTAGAATATTTATTATAACCGTTTCCATTCTTATTCTTATGTTGCGTCCCCTTAATATTACTATTATTACTATTGTTATTATTACTATTATTCCCATTAGTAGAAGAAGATATATCTTTATCTGGCATATTCCCTTTAGTAAAAGAGTTCATGTCCTTCAAATTCAATGAGCTCATCGAGCTAGATAGTATAATATAAACCTTTAAAGTTATGAATTCGGAAAATAACAAAATGGAAACACCTGCACAACTCACTCCAGAAATGAGTAATTTATATATATGTATGTGAGTATGGTGTATCACTGGATAATGTTTTAAGCTAAAACGTTTAGCAAAAAAGAAAAAACGACTACTAACTGAGATGGATAAGGGTATATCACACCTTCAATCACTTTCCATCAGGGATATAAACAAATCACAAGATATTATTTAAACCTTGGTAAAACGTGTTCTATCTCCATCTCAACAACAAAAACGTGTTTCTGTATTTATTTATTTATCTATTTTGTTGATGTGATTGCTATTTTCTAGCAATCCCTCCAAAACAGACTCACTATACAGAAAAAAGCGTTACTAATATGCTCGCTCTTCTGCTCCCCTCTCCCACGGTTCGTTCCTGCGATTTTCACGCAACTGTAATTTTCAAAGTAATCTAAATAGAGAATCCAATGCTAGCCATGGGAAGGCACATTGAATATAAATAACCAAGCTAATGGGAAGGGATCTGAAGAGTATGATGATTGGTTTGTGCTAGCGAGTCTTTTATATAGTCCGTATTTATATAAAGTTTTCGTTGTGTTGTGGTTGTCGTTGAATTGCACTCGACGTTCTATTCATCAGGCAGACAATCATCAATTTGGGCGAATTTTCTAACCCATACTTGAATAACATATGGCATAGACATTAGAATATGTGCAAAATTGGCATACAATGGCTGCTGTATTGTGCCTCTTTCGCCAATCTCACATTTATATGTAATATATTTGGCTAGACTCTCGACATCGATAGTCGGAGCCCAAAATTGTCTAGGAGGTTCAAATCCTCCAAACATCTTTGTGTTGAGTTGTCCTGGTATGACTAGCAACGTCCTGATGTTATCGACATGATGTACTCTTAACTCTTGCTCGTATGATTGATGGAAAGATATTAAAGCAGCTTTTGATGCTGCGTATGCTGCAACTTTACAAGGATTTAATATACCTAGCACACTGGCAATGGTAACAACAAAACATTGGCGTTCATCATTTTCATTAGGTGTTAACTGTTTGATAACCTCTATTGCAGCAAAACAATTAACTTGAAAGATGCGTTTTATTTCGTCCTCATTTAGTTTGTTTATTGGTTTGAATGCGAGTCGAGTACCAGCATTATTCACTATTAGGTTAATTCTATTTTCAAATTGTTCTTTGATCGTTTGGACTGTTTCTTGTACATCAAGGGAATTTGACAAGTCGCATCTATAATACATTAATCGTTCATCTTTAATGGTAGAAGGGATTTTATCAATATTAATTATCGTAACGGAAGGAAATCTTTCGAGCAGAGTTTTTATAAGCGAATAACCTAATCCTCCGCTGCCTCCAGAAATTACTACCACGTTTCCAGTAATATCTCTTAAATTCTTCCATTCCTTGGTACATTTAAATTTGTATATCTTATTGAATGCATTGAATAGATAAAATGTTATGCTATATATCACGGAAGCAACTTTGATCCATACTGGAATCCATTGGCATGGTAAAATCAAAAGGCATGGATATTTCAAACATGGAAGAATGACACAATAAAAGATAGTATCAATGCTTATCATTCAGTAGATGTATGGAATCACTATTGTAATATTCGAGAATTATCACCTTTCTTAAACTCAATTATATGTAGAATATTTATATATGATTTTTTGTCTATATTGAAGGTATCTAATTTTTTTAAAATTTTCATTACATTAAGGAATTTATTAACTTGAAGAGATTTTAGTATTATAACATATTTTTCAGGAAAGTAAAATGGCCAAAACCAAACTTTCGTACATTTTATGTTCTAGAGGATAGCTACCTTTCTTAGTATAACCTTGTATGATGCAAATAATAATAGTTTTGTACGTTTGTTTACAATTTCAAAGGAAAATTCGTTACGTACAATTGGATTATAATACAACTTTTTATAAAATATAATAATAAGATTATTTACACTAATTTTATATTGTCCTTAAATATTGTTACATTGCTTATGTTTCCCTGGTTTATATTCCTACCAATTCACAAGTCATCAGTAACTGTCTACTTGGAATATCAGGATGACTCAGAACAACCTTAAATTCGTCATTTCCGGAAGAGCTAACCAAAAGCACCTTTTTCCCTTTTATAATTTGATTCGGTATCATCCTGCTTAATGATACAGTGGAATTCTTTAACGAGTATATTTGGATTAAGCTATCCCCAACTAGTATTAAATGATCCTTATAATAACAAGTTCCAGTGCAATAAAAATCCAAAATTAAGATATCCTCAGTCCAATCAGGTATCTCACCATGTTTATTCACCTTCACAACCGCTTCATCATAAACAATCAAAAAGTTCCCAGTACCATCATTCAGCTCAAAACAGGTCAGAGGTTTAGTTTTATTAGTGGCTATGTCTCTTTTCACAAATCCTGCCATCTTATGTGTAGCTATATCTGAATGGGATGACATGTCACTACCTGATTTGAATAAACTGGAGTTAAATAGACCTGAATTTGTATCGCTTTTCATAGTAGAGTCATTATAAAAAGTCGGTAAAATAATACATTCTTCACCGAAGACATCTCGATATAGAAGTGCACCTTTAGTGGTACATACAATAAAACACTTTTTGAGTACAACAATGTCATATACGTCAAGTCTTGTCAGACCATTTGATGGAAGCTTATACTCCTTATACTCTTTGAAATACTTGAAAACTTTGCTTACATTATCAAATTCAGGAGTTAATATCATTATTTTCCCCTTCCTTTCATACAGTAAATGCCTTGAATGCCCAAAATCACTGGCAAATTTGAAATACCCAACTTTGTCCCTAAGAACAACACCAATTATCAAATTGCTAGATAAATATTTCTTTCTATCATAATAAGCCCCAAATATGCTTGGAATATTGAAATAACACAGATTTCTATCATCTAATATAAATAGAAGACCCAATTTTTTATTGACCTCCATTTTACTAACAAAACCACATTGGATAACCTTCACAAATGGTGTATCTACACCGTTATCTAATCGTACCAATATACCATTTGAAGTAGCTACAAGCAAAAATTTCTCATCTTCAAACTCGAATTCTTCTGTGCATAAAATGTTAGTAACCATTGGAAAGTTTCTCAAATTATCGTTGTTTCTATTATTCACCTCATAACTTTTTAGTGCATAATCTATTTCAGACCCTTCAGGGGCAACTGGTAAATTTACGGGAGCATCTTTATCTGAGTAAGAAAATTGAGTAGATACTACAAAGAAATCTAAAACATTACTATTATCATTTTTTTCATTGTTTTGTAAAGCTCCCAGTATATTCTTGATCCATAATTCTTTCTCATTTAGATTGGAAGTGATGAATGTTATTGATTCATTAGTTGCAGTGTTTCTGATTTTGAATGATAGTTCAGACTCAGATGGTTGAACATTCGAAATACCAGTCCGAGTTTCTCTTTGTTTTGCCGATACAATGGTCCTGGACGCATTAGAGGCACTATACAAGTTAGGTCTTGAACCGGTCAAGGGTGTTGAAGGTGTAATTGTAGAATAAACCTTCGAATCTCTTTTATTAGAGGAGAGAACACTTTGTGAGTCATCATACTTAACTTTCTTTTCTAAGTTAAGATAATCAATAGGAATAGGTCTTTCGACAAGTTTATATTTTTTATTATCATTCTTGACAATTGTTTCTGTTACTAACAGATAATTGTCCAACAATACGAGAAAAACAGGTGTTGGATCCAGCCAAAGTTCCCTCTTTTTTAGAACTTTCCCACTTAGGAGTAACATTCTCTCCGGGTTATTAATACCAATATCTAAAGAATCGTTTGTTTGTTCGCCATAATTCACATCGTTGTTACTTGAGTTTAGCACATTGGAATAGCCATGCAATGAACCTTTGGATGGAACGTCCCTCAGTAGTTGACTGGAAAATCTTAACAACTTCCGACGATCAATAGCATTTCCATGTACTTTGTCAACTTCCGAGCTCAATTTTTCTATATCTTTTATCACCATTGTTAAATAATCATAATCTTCCATAGAAGGATCGGTAACTTTTAAAATAGAACTCAGAGTAACAGTCATATTTTGTAATGACTTAAAATAACCACCAAAAAAAATCACGTCGTAATACATTTTTGATCGGGTAATTTCAGGGGAATGATCTACTTCATCTAACCATCTCGAAAATCTAGTTCCATGTTGCTTCTCCCACTTTATAATTTCATGTACAGTTGCCATGGCCTTTGCATATCTCAGATAAGACTCGCGGGCTTCATTGCACCATTTCAAGTATATTGTTCCAATACCATCAATGAATTTTCCTTTTATTTCAATTTTACGAAATATGGGCTCAAGTATGTATGTCTTGTGAATATCTATTAGCGGCCTGAAAACATCAAAGGCTAAATCTGAGAAATCTTGTTGATCAGGTAATAATTTAGGATCAAACCTTTTCCCATATATCTCAACAGCAGCATTTGCCATATTTAATGACCTCTCCTCTAGAATAATCAAATCAAATATATAACTTTGCCTTTGAATTTCATGCGGATTTATCTGACTCAATTCTTCAGAGGATATATGCCAATAATCTGTCCACAACCCTAGAGGTTTCTTAATAATATCCGCAAGCTTAACTTCTTTCCTCTTACCATGAGAGTGACTATTCATACATATGAATGAGTAACATGACGAAGAACAGACTTGTTCGAATGTCGTGTCTGCAAAAGAATAACAAGGTAACAATTCTGTAAATATTCCTTGCACGTCAAGACCCCCCGTAATGACAGTGAATTCACCATCTATAGTGTCTACCGTTTTATCGAATGCCTGTTGTGGCTGAGGTTGACTTCTTTTTTCGAACCGTACTGCATCTTGAATTACCAATGATTCTATAATTTTATCAACATTCGAATCTATAGTGTCTTGGTCACACGAATTTGGAACTTGAAATTCTAATAATCTTTGTACAACTTGGTAAAATTCAAGTTTTCCAAAAACATATTCGTTAAACCATTCGAAATATATTTTCAAAATCCATTCGTAAATATCTGACAAGCGATAAACACAGTAACATTGGTACAATTTGTTCTCATCCAGGAAATCTATATGAAACGGCTGTGTCGGAGTTGTTATACTTGGGATCATCTCTAATGGTTTCCCACCAGAAAATGAATTGTAACTACTATGACGTGCACTGGAATTATTAAAAGTATAATTGGAATCAGAATAGTAACTGTCAATTCCATCCAATTGTCTACTAACTTCACTAACCACTCTAGAATTTGGGATCGGACGAGGAGGTCTACTATAAAATTCGATATCAGTATCAATGGTCATACCAACTTTGATTGAATCATTGAGTTGATCTGACTCTTCATTGGTTGATGAAAATATATGCTGTTCCGTATTAGATATACTAGAGGACAATTCAGGATCCTGATGTAGATCACCGACAAAGGGAGAGGGATATGCTACTGTTTTGAGAGATTTTAACTGGTTTTTATTTTGATCGTATAAATAGTTTGTCGAGCTTGGTTTACCAACAAAAGGTGAATCATATAGCGACATGTTATTATGGAAATTTTGTTCAGGAGTCACAGGTGAGAAGCTCCTATATGAAGGGTTAGGAGTTGAAGAATTGTTGTGATAAATTGAAGAAGAACGAGGTGGTGGAGGAGGCGGTGGGGGCCGCCTCCGAATTGTTGGTGTCTTTCCTTGTACTATTCGTCTAGATGTCGAACTTTGGGCAGAAATAGGTGTGCTTCTCGAAGCTGCATATTCTCTTTCAACCTCTGAAGAATTAGAGGTGAATCGTGAAGGAGTACTCAATTTAGGTCTCTCTTCATGTTCGTAATCAAAGTGGCTATCATTTGAAGCTCGCGTTCTTAATGGAGGTAGTTTTGGCAATGGTATATTTTTATCGTTCCTCCTCTTAGGAGTTGCATAATGAGCATTATTGTCGTTACTGCTGTCACCATACATGAGAGACGACCAAATTATAATTGACGATATTAGCCTATTTTTGAGTTTCTTGTTATTCTTGTTTTGACTGATCTGATCTAATAGAAACCCTACAATAAGAAGATGTTAGAGAGTCGAAACAATCGAACCGTATCTAGTGGTTATTTCTCTGTAATTAGTTCAGTGAAATATAAACAGTATAGATGTCTAAACTGGTTATTTAGTTTTATGAAAGTACAGGTTCAATACGTTTGAGCATTTGTTGATGTATAGGGTCACGTATATGGATTGATGCGGCTTAGACAAGCTCGCTCTGTTCTTGATATGAGAAATTTGGCTTAATTTAAGAAAGAGTAAGATATTGATGGAATGTTGTGAACTTAAAAAATGAGAATAATAACTAATACATCCAATCACAGCCGGATGCTTATGCTATATGTGATCTAATATTAACCAAATCGTCATTATTATTTTCATAAGATTACAGATCTTTTTACGTCAACAAAATTGCCGCTATATTTTCTGAAATGTTCTTTCATTAAATTATACCTTAACAATGATATAACTTTGTTATATTATTTGATAGATTAAATCATTAGAGTTGTCTAATTTCTGGCGAATTGTCACAACATTCATTTCTTAAAGATATGTAATAACGAATCAAGGAATTAAATGGAAACTCCCAAAAAAAAGTAACAAAAAAGAGCTGGCATAAGGATTTAAATAAAATGGCGTTATGTGTCTATTTTTTGCCTGACAAATAGTTCAGGTAAATTTGCAATCACCTGTAAGAATGATTATGATCCTGCCATTATTCCTTATATTCTTGAACTTAAATGTTTTTGTTAGCTTTGGCTATCATTAATAGAGATCAGAAATTAGGAAAGGACATAACGATTATTTAAGTTATTATCTATTAATACCAATTATGTCATCTTCTAATACACTTGGATATAGTCTCTATTTTTGATACAAGTATGGGATACTGAGTATATAGGAAAAATAAATATTTGTAAATTGGAAAACTCGTTACTTTAGATATGAGGAATCCTACCAGACCCCAACTTTGTATAACAAAATCCTAGGTTTAATAATGGAATATTTATAGTTGTGTCCCATCCTTCTGGTAAAATCTTTTAACCAATGATCGTTTAGGTAATCAGTTTACTACTTAACAATCGTTTAGGTAGCAAGAAGAAATGATATATCGGTAAAATTAAATTATATATAAAGACAAAGAATTCTGAACGCACATTCGAAGTTAGATTCTATTCTTTCTATAAATTATATATAATATAAAGAGACTGATTGATTATCGTATTAAAAAATGTCAGAATTAAATAAAGTAAAGCTTGAAGAGACTGATAGAGGCAAACACTCTTTCTCAGATTCTCTACACTTTTACAACTCATTATTTTAGAAGTTGAATAATCTTCAAAATTATGTACCTTTTATTAAGAACCTCTCTAATATAAATGAAACCACAATTACTGTTCCTCTATAGCCTCTTCAATTGTTTTCCCATTGTACCAGATTTGTAAAGATTAAACTGTAATAGTGACAGAAATTATGTGGAATTGAGATATCTCAAATATATTACGAAGCATGTTAAAAAATGAAACAAAATATGTGGCATTATGAAACAAAGTTAATCGTATTATGAAACAAAACATAATTCGAACCTCAATTGATATTGGAATAAAAATATATATAAAGACAAAGAATTCTGAACTTACATTCTGAGTTAGATTCTATTCGTTCTATAAATTATATACAATACAAATAATCACTTACAAATATAAGAGAAAGATAACAATTATATTTTGCTTACCTAACATTAAAACTTAAGCTTCGCCATTCACCTCTATACCTAACACCTTTAATAATGAACGAATATAAGTCTAACCACAGTATGTCTGCTTCAGCTCAAATAGCTACTATATAAGTGCATTCTGGTTATACACCACAAAAATATTATTACATCCTGATTATGGTACACCTTTAATTATCACGATAGTTTTCCTTTCTCAAACTCTAAATTATAATACAATCTATTATTTTAAAACTTTTGAATTTAAACAAAATAAACAGTAGAAACTGTTGAAATGTAGCGGCAGCACTAAAAGGCTAACATTAGATTAACCTATCTGAAGCTGAAGGTAGCTAATATAAGTAGAATTTAGAGTGTGCTGCACTACCGTATATATAACAACAGATGATATATACTGCATAATGTAGTATTCGTTCCCCCTACATTGGGTTTATTGGAGCCACATTGTCCAAAGTTACTATGCACAACAGAGTTGCAGTTTCACAACATCAACTCTGTTCTACAGAAACAAGAACAAAACAGAAATTGGTAAAGATTACCCGGTCAACATAGTTTACTCAAATACTAAAATATCTTGCCAGAGAGACATCAATTAATTGACTTCGTGGCCAAGCTGGTTAAGGCGTGCGACTGTTAATCGCAAGATCGTGAGTTCAATCCTCACCGAGGTCGTTATTTTTATATTTTTCTATTTTTGATATTACTCTGAAAGTTCCGTGTTCGACCTCCCGACCGGTCACTTTATTGTTACCCAACAAACGGAGACAGAGAGCGAGAAATATGAAATTTTCACCAAAAATATTCAGTTAAATTCACCTTTGTCTCCCGAATCCGATTGGCTGACTAAGGATTCTTTCATAATTAGGGAAATGAATGAATTGGTTTTTAAATTCGAATTCGTTACATAATTATATTTTTTAAACACTATTGTTTACTTTGAATTCAGTTCAAAAGAACAATTATAAAATTGAATACATAACTTCATTGTGTATTTTTAATTAAAACGTGAAGGTACATTAAGGAGTGTTAAACAATGTTTCGCCACCTAGTAAGAACTAGCAGAACTACTGCAGGATTGATAAATACTAGATCTGTATTGATCAAAAGATCTACTGTACCACTCATTGTACGTTCATATTTTTCAAGAAATGGTTATAATTATGAAGAACCACAACCTAGCAAATTAGTATGCTTTTTGTTAGGTGCCACAGCAGCTGCAGGTGGTATTTATTTCATCAAACCAAATAGACCAAAGCCTAAGAAAGTTGAAGAAACCCCTATCACCCCACCACAGGAGAAAATATTTAGTATAGAACCACCAATGAGTGAAGAAATATTAGTACACGAGGAATCTGTTGAAACGCCTGAGCAAGAACCAATTGAGAACGAGGAACCTATAATTGAAGAGGAAACGATTATTGTTGATGAAGTAACCGATCCTGCAGTAAACGTTGGAGAGAGTGATATTGTAGATGTTGAAACGAGAGCCACTGCTGTTGCTGATATTGAAACTGGTGCTACTGATGTTGCTGAGATTTTGGACACTCATATTGTAAGAAAAAATAATGACACCAAGAAATCAAAGATTGATATTGCTGAAAAAGAGAATGCAAAATTAGGTGAATTGGAAGAAGAAACAAAGAAAGAATCAGCATACAATCCAGATACTGGTGAAATCAATTGGGATTGTCCATGTCTAGGTGGGATGGCTCATGGTCCATGTGGTGAAGAATTCAAGGAAGCATTCTCATGTTTCATTTATTCTGAATCCGAACCAAAAGGTATAGATTGTATTGAGAAATTCCAAGGTATGCAAACCTGTTTTAGAAAATACCCAGAATACTATGCCGAACAATTAAAGGATGAAGAAGATGCCGAAACTGTCATGCAATCTGAAGAATTTTCTCAGACTAATGGTGATGGTACCTCTGCAGTTTTATCGGAGGAAACCATTAGCCTAAATGAACAAGAGTCGCAACCATCCGCCAACAAAGTCACGAACCAGGAGAAGAAGGAAGAAGAACCGTTCGATTTAATTGAAGAAATTGAATTAACTGAAAGTGATTAGAATGTAACTGTCATAGGCCCTTCTACTTCTCACTCCAATAAAAATCGATATTTGATAAAGTTATTTCCTTCTCCTAATATTAATATCTGAGAATAAAAGAATATATAATTGTGCGTATATTATCGTATGTTTAAACAATTACATGTAAATAATATATAATTCATCATTACATTTATAACAACAAACTTGAAGTCTAGTGAAAATATTATGATCATCATCACCATCATCGTCTATCTATTTGAGAACAGCTGCCGGTCATATAAGCAGATGTGTCATTTTGTATAAAAATGTTGGAAGATATTTTCCTTCTTCTTTTTCTGCCCATAGTATATCATCTTTCATTGCAATATTCATCCTTTTATCATTAATTGTATTTGAAACCTCAAATATGGGGACCAATAAGCTACTATCTTTCCCATATTTCAAATGTGCATACTTATTAGAAATCTTTCTAATAAAAAACCCATGTACTTCACAAAATTCCTCAACTATCTCACGAAAGGTTGGCCTAATCCTACGCATAGGGATATTTGTCATATTATAAATAGGTTCCTTTCTATCATCATCTGACACCATATCAACTCCATAAATGTTCTCTAGACTTCTCTCTACATTGAAGTCTTCATTATGTATTGGATTAATAGTATTGCTTAACTTCCATTCATTTAGAAACTTAAAGGTATTCTTTATTTCTAATATCTCTTTTTCATTTGGTAACGGATCTAAAAATGTACTATTTATAAACCAATTGAACCAGAAAATAGAGGCTCCCTTAGATTCATCATCAGCATACAGCAACCACTGGAATAAAACCTTGTTCAGCTCATTAAAGATAAACTTCAATAGCAGATCATACTCTGAAGCGTCAAATAGGTTAACGTAGGAACGAAATGTTTTAACAGCTGCTATGGAATCAGCTTCATCAATATTCTCTTTTACATCATTCCATTCTTCAAGTTCAATTAATGGATCATAGTATTTCTCTAAATAATCCTTCAAAAATGTTTTAGCAAAATTCCTAATACAGTTGTTTTTAATTCTATCATCTTCGTTTAGAAAATTCTTTATAAATATTAAATCAGAAGAATTCGGTATAGTAGAAGTTTTATAATCCCAATTCAAGCAGTACTGATAAAATTTATCAAATAGTAATTGCTTCGCTGCGGAAATCATTTTTTCAGAGGCAATTGTATTTTGCTCATATAGCCAATGTCTGGGAGAATCCTCATCGACAGAGTCTGTAAGATTCCAAGCTTTGACGGATTTAATTAGCTGTGGTGTAATATAAGTCTCTAAAATAAAATCATAACAACCAATATATTTCAATATACTCTCATAATTCAATAAATATTGGATAACCGTATCATAACTTTCACGACCTCTTGATAAATCAATCGTACTCCAAAAGTTTTCCATTTTAGTAAAGACTAGTTCGTATAATACTGTTTGTGTTCTATTCAAAAAACCCTTATTCGTTTCTAACCTATATCTTAAATTTTCTAACATATCAGTCAATGAACTTAAGATAGTACCACTAGGGTCTAATGGATCCCAAGCAACTTGTGTAAGTGTTCTATGTATCTGGTTTGCAATCAATTTATCGACAGTATCATCGTTTGGCAACTTAAGAATCATATGAAGTGAATCAGAAAAGTCAGATAGCGTTGAACTTTTAAGGAATTCCAAAACTTTAACATATTCTTCGATGTTATAGATGTCGTTTTCTACTATAGGAATTTCATTGTCTAACAGACTTAATCTGTTTAGCGTACCACTCATTTCAGTTAAATTCAACTTCAGCTTACTTCTTCTTTGAAAGAAAGTGTTGTCATCCATTTCATTGATATTTTCTTTCAAAGTTAACAGGACAGGGGTGTCCGAGTTAAAATAATCGATTGCTGAGTTTAAGTCCAATTCATTCAAAAGTCCGGTGACATCTTTACGACCACCTTTCTCAAGACTCATAGACTCTATTTTTTCAGACTTTTTAAACGAAACTGGTTTGGCTTGCGTAGAATATTTCACATCTTCATCAGAGGAACTTATACTATAGTCATCATTTATAGACTGTGTCATTGACAACATACCTAGACCAGCTCTCTGGAAAGCTGGGGATGACGCACTCTCAGTTTGAATGGGATTTACTATACCTGAACTATCGGCACCTAACCCTTTACCACTAACATATCCCATTTTGGAAAGTAGCTGAGCACCAATCCCATATCGCTGTTTTAGTTTGCCCTCTTTGTCATTGCCCTGTATATGATGTTTCTTTGTCGGCGCTACTTCACTAGGATAAGCTGACTTTCGCTTTTCCATTCTTTTAATATCACTCTTGGACCGTCGGTTCAATGTATTACATCTACTATTGGGAGGTATGACTTATTACTACAACACCCTTGTTATTTAACTCATCTCAAGTGTATTTTGTTTACTTTTCTATTTTCCTTTAGAATTTTTCAATACGTAAGCCGTCAAGCGAGTCATACCAATAGTGAGAAATAACAAAAGTATGAGAAACAACACATATGAGAGTGACCTCTGTTTAATATTTAATTCTAATGGTAGTTTTGGGATCATTAAATGGTTAAATATCTTGAATAAAGGTAGTTTGTTTATGATGTTCCACCCATTCCCTTAAAAATTTGTTTATTATTATCAATAAGAACAACATCCAGATATAAATGAGACTAACTAGACAGTTAAAAAAACAGAAATATATTCAAAAAATAGCTATCTAAGATTTGAATGTACCTTGAAAAAATTCATGAATTAAAATCTTAACGTAGTAAATATAGCTTTCTCCTTTCAACAAATATTTTAAGCAAAATAAATTGCAAGAACATAATCCAAATTTTCATTCGCTTGATCTACTTTCATCAAACTTCCTCAAATACAAAATGAATCTGTTATACTTTAAATATAACCTATAAATTATATATCTTTGAAATTTTAAAAACTTTTGATTGAAATTTTGCAACTGTATTTCTCTTTAAGGAGTGGTTAGTTTGTTACTTTAATCTGACAGATGCCTAGATGTATCTCGAGGTCATAGTATCACCTTAATAGACCAAGTAATGTAAAATTAGAATCCCATTGTTGGAAATTTTTTCTTTGAAGCGCATCAAGCGTTAGGGGGAAAGTGTTGAATATGTAGCGGCAGCACTAAAAAGGCTAACATTAGCTTAACCTAACTGAAGGTGAAGGTAGCTAATATAAGTAGAATTTAGAGTGTGCTGCACTACCGTATATATAACAACAGATGATATATACTGCATAATGTAGTATTCGTTCCCCCTACATTGGGTTTATTGGAGCTACATAGTCCAACGTTACTATGCACAAAAGATGAGCAGTTTAACAACAGCAACTCTGTTTAACAATTATAACATGATCTGAAACTTATTGTTTCATTTACTATTTTATATATAAATTAATTTATTTGGTCCTTTAACTCTCTTACACAAACGTTTAACAAATTATTATGGGCGTGTGGCGTAGTTGGTAGCGCGCTCCCTTAGCATGGGAGAGGTCTTGGGTTCGATTCCCAACTCGTCCATTTATTTTTCCCCTTCAAACGACCGACCCAAGTCGGTTGTGTTCAATCCAAACTACAAGTTGAACTCATTCCTTTCAACTTCATTTCTTATTAGATGTTGACCATCTTCAAGGTGTTGATTATTTTTTTTGTTATCTATTGCTTGCTATGAATCGTAACTAATGTATTCATTGGAAGAAAGAATAGTAAAAAAAATCTTGCCCATTTTATTTTGATAGTCTTTAAATTATAAAAAAAATTTACAAATCAATTATATTATAAAAAAATTAATTAGTTCTGAAAAAGATTGTTGCTATATTTCAATCCCAAATTGTAAAATCCTGTAATTCTGTGAATCCATCCTCAATTTTAGGAGCGAATGCACTATCCATAGCGTTACCTAAATTACCCATATTCATCATGGCTGGACCAGCAACCCCTGCCATATTATCATACATACCTGCATTTGAATTATGTATGCTACTGTTGTAACCACTATTATTGCCCACAGGTTGCATACCACTACCGGCAGTATTCATATTATTTCCCGGTAAGTTCATGACAGAGGCCATATTGCCCATGCTCACATTGCTATTTAAACCACTTTGGGAAAAGCTATCCATACCGTTTGTATTCGGAGCACCTATATCAGAAATTGGATTAAATTCGTTGATAGCAGCCATGACACTGTTAGAGTCAAACAAGTCCCCAAAGTTCGAGTTTTGGACAAAGAAATCGTCCGAATTTGGTGTTAATGTAGAATTTATCAAATTGGCGTTATTAACAGCTAGGTTACTTCTGGAGGCAACGTTACTGTTAGAATCCTGGAAGAAATTTGATACAGATGGTAGGGGCATACCCATCGGAGAGGCTGCATTTAATGGAATATTCATACCAGGTGCTGGTGAGTTAACAGCAGATGGGTAAGATGAATTTCCATTACCGTTGAAACCTTGTTGACCTGTCATCATGCTTGGCGGAACATTTTGAACCTTTGTACCATCTAGAGTCATACCGGTAGAAGATATACCAGATGATAATGTTTTTCCTTGATTCAAAGCCGGAGTAACCACAGCATTATTCAACTTCCTTCTCTTTTCAGAAGCATCCTTTTCTGCTTGTTGCTCTAACTTACGTATATTACTATTTGTATAAGTAATTGGTTTGTAAGACGACCTTATTGGAGGCAACTGCGTAGTAGACGATGTAGATGGAACTCTTGGTCCAACAAAACCTAGAGCGTCTTGATAAACAGGACATCTCTTCAATTGGTCAGTATTACCAGACATGATTAACGAAGGAACATTTTTGAAGAAACCAGAAATCTTTGGATGCTTCCACGTAGTTAGATTAAAGCCACCCTTCTTAGAACCACTTAATAATGTGATAAAGAAACCAGTAGATCTGTAAGTTCTTGTTGCATATGGATATTGTACTGCTATTTGTTTGGTTAATTTCTGGAAGAGTTTCATTCTTGCAATCAATATATTAGCAAGTTGGAAATCAGCAACAGAATCTAATGCAATACTATTTATCATATTGGAACTCAATTCTAATGGGTCCCTTACACTTCCATAGTTGGAGCTCGAATCACTAGAATGGGAGTCATTATCTGAGTCCTCACCACCACTACTGTTATTGGAGAAGATATTTTCCTTCATACCACCAATTGGACCACATTTGGAACGAAGTGTTAAACACACTAAAAACTGTAAGGCTCTATGACCAATATCCAAACAATGAGGTGTCAACAAAATGTTGACATAATCAAAAATGGTTGAATGGTTGTGTAAAATTTTATCCCTCTTAACATTGTTGAAGAATATCAAACAATTCCTGTATCCATCTGTAGCAAAATTTAGTGTTTGTTGGGCGTAATTTTTAGTTAGCGCAATAGTACCACTATCTTGACTACCCATTGGTTCATAATGTGTAAACAATATGTAATTCAGTAAGTAAAGTAACATTCTTAAAGTCAAATGTTTTGTGAAGAAAAGAGCTTTTGTTGTAGACTCGTGAGGTAATTCAAACTTCTTCTCAGAGGGAGCAGTAGAGTGCTTCTTACCTGACACAGAAGATGCAGGTGAGGCACCAGTAGTAGAGCCCGGTGTATTCATAGCTGACATTGGACTAGAGACACTCGAATTTCCGATCGGAGTAGCAGTACTTGAAATAATTTCTTCTAAACTTGGTAAGCCATAACTTTCATCGGTGTAATCTTGGAAATTAATAGAACCTTCTGAGGTTGTCAACAACCCATTGTTAATTAAATCATTTAAAACGTCACCTATACTTTTCTTTGCATATGTCAAATTGGATAAAGATTGGATTAATTCATCTAACTCGAATTTCCTAACATTCTTAGCAAGGAACACGTTTAAGATATTATTTAGGACGGCAATGATAACCAGATCAATTTGCCAGAACAAACTAAAGTTCTTAATGATAATTAATTCCTTAATATCACGTACGTAATCAATCTTAGATGCGGATGGTAACTTTGTATCACTAAAATCTTTCAAATTTCTCAATAATCTTGGAGTACCCAATGTTAAAGATTGTTGGACATCCAAATGGACAATAAAGAACCAAATTTTTCTCCATGTGTGTTTGAATCTTTCTGTAGTTATTTGATTTTCCTTTACGCTAGAATTACCTTCTGGGTTACCATTGGCTCCAGCATTGTTTGAATTATTTCTTTGACTGTTGTTGTTTCCAACGTTCATAGTAGTACCAGCTGCACCTTGACCATATGTGGATACGACGTTTAATTGAGGGAAATTATCTGGATCTCTATGTAGACCACAACTAAAAGCCATCTGGATAATTGATGATAACAGAATTTGGTTCAATTCACTATCATGAGAGTTTGGATCACTAATACTATGGAAACTGTTGTTATTTCTCTTGTTGGCGAAACCTTCTGTTGGGGAATTCATCATGTAAATCTTATACAGAATAGCAAATTGGATTGTGGTTAGATTAATGTTATTGTTTGATATAGATGAGATTTTATCGAATTTGATCAAGTTATCCTTTACTAGATTTAGCAATTCCATAGGAGTTTCATGTTTCATTAATTGGTTATCTTCCTTGTTGTTAGAGTTTGTGTTAATATTCAAATGAGATGCAAGATAAGAGTTTGTTAACTCGGTGTTACCCAAATTAATTTCACATCTATTAGCCGGTAAGGATAACCATGTCAATCTTAGAATAATAATCATAATACCCAGATTACAATAATCAGATGATTTTGCCATATGTAACTCCAATTTCTTATCTGGTGTTTCATGAAGGATTTGAATTAAATGATTCTTAAAATTTTGCTCATCTATAATAGGAATAATTGGGTATATGTGTTTAAAGAATTTATCGATAAATGTGAGTATAATGTGTCTTGGAGGTAACATTGAAATTACTTTAGTGACAATTTGTTCATAAGTCATTTGTTCAGTGGTCTTAGCCATTAAACTTGGTTCCGTCTCCTGTGGTACTGGACATTTCGAAGTCAATTTTTGGAATGATGGTAAAGGGTTGGTTGCAGATGGAGCAGCTGTCTTTGGTTGAGCTTTATTATCACTATCAGTCCTCTTCATCTGTTGATTTATTGAATCCATTTCTGATTCATCTGTTTCCGTAGGGAATCTATGTGCCACGGGACATTTACTAATATCTCCTGTGGAGCCTGCGGGCAATGGATGTGGAGCAATTGACATACCACCAGTCGTAGATGCCATTACAGGGACTGGAGAGGATTGTGGCTCCTTTTTAACAGCTGGTCTAACGTCAACAAATCTATGAGCCACAGGACATTTACTTATGTCACCTGCACTACCAGTAGGTAATGGATGTGGAGCAATGGGTGTTGAATTCGAACCTGAAGTCGATTGTGGTGTTGGTGGTGGTGGGGTATCTATCTTAATTCCTTGAGCTTTAGCTTGTGCAGTACCCACTAAACTTTTATAATCGATAGGGCATTTACCTGAAGAAGCAAATTGTAAATTTTGAAAACTTTTTGAAGGATGAGGAGGACGTTTAGCATTTGATACCCCGTTACTATTACCAACCATTCGTTGAGAATACCAATCATTGACTCTTTCTCTAATATTAAAGATATGACCCCATAATAATTTCAAATATGGGTCACCTTTCATGATAGCCAGCCAATGTGTGGCCCCTAGGTGAATTGTCCCATTATTTTTAATATGTAACATATCGAATTGTTTAGTTAAATCTAATTCGTCGTTGTCATATTTATCTCTTGGATTAGCAGTACTGGGATGATTAGTAGCTGCGACCAAAGAGCCTAAATTATCTGAGTTTGACTGAGTTTGACGATCCATAGCACTACCATTTGAAGAAGATGAAGAATCGTTCATGACTAAAGCACTATTATTACTAATCGAAGGCACCGGACTGTTCATGTTCATATTAGTGTTATCTGGAGTATTAGCCACAGTATTAGAGTTTGAAGTTGATGAATGAATTTTTGATAGAGCTTTTTCTAAATATTTCACTCTGTCTCTTAAATTTTTCAATTCAGCTTCCTTAGATAATTCCTTTTCAGCTTCTTCAGCCCATGATTGTTCCATATAATGACATAAATGAGCTACACCGGTCTTAGTACATTGATTACAATGTGGTCTAATCTTATCACATTTAACTTTTCTTTTACGACAAATAGTACATGATAAAGGGATTCTATTTCTCTTTCTCTTTGATTTTTTATCTTTTTCTTTACTTGAAGAAGAAGGTGTGTTTGCTGAAGGTGATGCAGATGCAGAGACAGCTGCAGATACGGATGCTGTACTATTAGGAGTTCCGATATTAGTAATATTAGTACTGGTATTATTACTATTACTATTACTAGTACTGTAACTATTATTGTTATTATTATTATTATTATTGTTGTTGTTCATATTTATATTCATATTCATACTCATGTTATTCATGTTATTACTATTATTATTATTATTATTATTTTGCATGGTTGGACGCATCATATGCTGAACTTCTGGCGAAAATGTATCAGCTGGTAAAGCGATCGACGGTTGTGTATTCATTCGTACTAATGTGAAATTCAATCCTATTCTTTTACGTTTCTCAGGTTAATATAATATTGCGATTTCTTTTCTCGATAGGATGACTTATTACTACTACTATTATTATTATTACTAAAGCAAAAAAAATAAATAAATAAATATAAATATCTTAGTAAGTTATAGTAGATCTCAACTCGAGAACCTGTATTAACTGAACAATTTTTAAAAAAACTGCAATACTGATGATGATCGTATCGTTTGTGGGAATCTTACTAATTTTCCTATTCCACGTTGCGGTTGATGGGTCAAAAGTTGTTGATGAAAGAGAGATGGGATGTGAGAGAAGGGACTCGTTTCTCTCTGTCTCTACCTCTTACTTCGTTTGTAATTTTGCCTTCTTCTTCTTCTTTTATTTTTTTTTTTCGTTTTTTTTCTTTCTTCTTTCCGAGTGCTCGTTCCGTGTTTTCTCTTTCATGCGGGTGTTAAAATTCACGTTCGTTTCTCTAAAGTGTGACAGAAATCGCCATTTTTCAACCTTTTTGAAATTAACGCCGGCGGGGTTTTCTGTTTGGCCGGAAAGAGCAGCGATCTCCGCGTCGGTTTTTGGGTCGTTCTACACAGCAGCGGAAGCAGGGGAACGGAAAGGTATTCTGTTAACTCAGTTGCGCTCGTTGCTAGTGATGTCCGCGGGGGTCACGTGAAGACTGAAAGTTTCTCCTTTCGTGTAGAATGATATGGGTTTGGGATGACACTACACTCTCCCATAATGGATAAAATACCAGTTATCACAAGGTGACACTGCTTTAGATTAAACTAATGAGATCACGTAGACGATGTAAGTGTGCATTACACGGTATTCCTATATTTGAATAAGGGTAGGCCAATACGACATTTTGTGGCGTTGTGTATCTCGCATCGAATGCAATGGTCTTGTTGTGGAATTTGTATTGCTTATTCTACCTTTCATATGTACTATCTACACATATATAATTTTGAATGCTTCTATTTACAATATATATATATGTAATTTGAGTGGAGGGGAGAATTATCTAGAGAACGTTCCACATGCGGGAGATAAACTGATGGTACCATAGAATGGTGTCGTACAAGAATAACTGGTTACGGCGTCTTTCGTAACGTATCCAATTCATAATATAAGTGAGCGTCCATCTTAGGGTCCAACGACCATTAATGTTGTCGTTCTGTTCACAATCCTCTCCATAGACAGTCTTTGAACAATACTGGGTCATAATTAAAAAAGTGCGTTCGGGACCCAGCGGATTATGCAACGATTCATCCAAATATCTAGTCAGATCATTTGTCTTAAGAATCAGTAATACAATTCTAGGGATTCGAGATAAGATACTCATTAAGTCCGGTAAAAACTCTCCATCCATGAAACGAGATGTCATCGAACTGATTTCCTCTTTACTTCTTCGAGTGCTGATATCATAATGTAACGCCACATCTATACTACGACCCGTAATGGCAGCGGCAAATAATGGGAATTGTTCATCGTTAATATTAGCAAACCGTTTAGCATAAAAACGCATCTTGTCTTGATCTTGATCTAATAATGCTAACCAAAATCTCGCATAATCTCTTCTCATTTGTGTCTCTGGGAACCTATATAAACCATGATCAAATAAAATAATTTCAAAATTATGAGGGTTGTTACTCGTTGGAGTCACGGGTCTAATGGCTAAATTACCCCCATGAGGATCACAATGTAGACCAACATTTGGTGTAAAGATCATGTTACTAAATATATGTGACAAACATGACGATACTTCAACCCTTGATATACGGTTGCTATCAATAAACTCTATATTATCCAGTCTTTTACCTTCGACATATTCCATAATCAGAATTCTTTGATGTGCCTCGATAACATCTGGCACTTTTAGTGCTGTCATCTTAGTAAATTTCTTGAAATAACTCTGGGTATTAATTGCATTTTCTGCTTCTTTATTAAAATCTAATTCTGTGTATATCGAAGATTGTAATTCATCACCGAGCCACATTAAGGGATATTCTGGAAACACCCTATCCATTAATGAAAATACCGTCTTTGTTAAGATGACATCCACAGGAATAAATTCTTTTAATTCTGGGTGTTGACATTTCACTGCAACATTTTGTCCCGTTGACCTCAACTTCGCAATATAAACTTGTGCTAAAGACGCTACACCGATAGGTACGTCATTAAATTCACTAAATGTCTCGGCGATAGATTTACCTGTGTCACTAATAAACATCTCATTGATCGACTCTATAGAAGATTCAGGACATTGGTCCTGTAATGGAATCATAGTCTCTGTCCATTCCATTGGTAATAAATATGTCATTGCACCGATGTGTTGACCAAATTTAATAAAGATCCCTCCATTAGTTCTTAAAGCGTCCAATGTAATAAGTGCACATTGGCTGTGACATTTTGATAATGCTTCCTTTCTAGATTCTTCATCCGGATAAGGGTCATCTAATGTCTTCTTATAATAATAAAAACATCTTGCTGTAGCCTTCGCTACTACCCCAGCACGCTCACTAGTGAAATAGACATGATCAACAAAATTATGGACAGCACCGTCGCTGTCATATAACAACACTCCCGACGCCAGACTTGCACCAAACAAAGTCTTCTTCTTATTTTTGGAGACGGTTTCTTTCCAACTCCTTACTGGAGCAGATCTGGAGGATTGTGATACCCACCTGCGTGGTATATGTAAGAATGGGAAACGCTGAAACAAGGGCCTCATCTCAGAACCAAAAAATGTAATAAAGAATATTAATAAACAAAAAGTTCAATGGTAAATTTTCGAAACTCAGGGTATTAAACGATGTATCGATCGATACCTTTTACTCTTCTTTCGTAAATGTACCTCCACTTGTCCCCTCCCAGATATGTCTAATAAAGGATATCTTTAAATACTCATCCTCCAATCCCCTCAGCTTTGTTCGTTTACGGAACTCTCGGTAGAAGCGAAGTCACGCCGCTCATAATATATACGTATTAATGTGTACTGAGAACGCCAATGAAGTGACAAGATAATGATATGGCATTGCTATTTGTTTAAGATTAAACTCATTATTTTATTTAGTATTTAATAAAGTGCAATTAGATATACACTGGCCTGCTGTTAATGTACTATTGTCTCTCCGGATGCCTTTAATCCCGTTATAACCACTTCTCCGAGGACACTCCCGATGACTACATCGACAACCGAGTCGAATGTGACTAAAGTCTTTCCATTAAAGAAAATTTCGTTAAATACTTCAGATAATTCGCTTCGATCAATTATATTCATATCATCGTCATTTATATCAAAAGTAACGTCGATGAAAGTATTGTTGCCGTTGTCCTCATCATGCTTAATCTCAGATGTAGATTCAGTCCAAACTCTCATTGGAATCGACAAAAAATGTATCCCCTCATGATATATCTCCAAATCACCTTTGATATTATGTACATTAAGCCTTTCTTCTTGAGTCTTGTAAAACGCCAAATTTATTGTGGCTGTCATTGTTCCAACCATACGAAGTCTATTTTCTGACCATATTAATCGCATATTATCGATTGTGACTTCTCTTAATGCATCCGTTCCATTAAGTGTAGTATTTATAGATATTGGAAAATAACCTAATTCGTGGAAAATAGATTGTAATATATCTGTTGGTAAAAGCATATCATCTCCATGTTGAGCATTTGAATGATCTATATCTGCAACTTCACCTTTCAACTCGATCTCACAACTCAATGAATCGTTCATTAAATCATTGATAATCATTGTCAATGGTGTAACAGTATTTTCTTCATCTGAGGAACAAACATGTGTCAGTAATTCCCGAGGTAGTGGCCCTCCTAATCGATTAAACAGTGTAAGTGATTCGTTTTGTTTCAAATCGAATTTTTCACTATGACATTCCAATGTAGGTACTTCAATAGTGCATTTGTTATAACAATCCGGAAGTCTTACACTCCATTTAAGATATGGTATAGTTGTATCTTGGGGTATATGTAACCATTTATTATCTGATAACAATCTATCGAATATTCCTAAAGGAGTTGTTTGTATCTGTACATCAAAATATAGATCTGAATCATCAGTGACTTGTAATTGTTGTGCCTTCGGTATTTCAAAATTTTCATCCAGATAACCCCAAAATTGATCTTCTAATTTATCCCATTTGAAGATCTTAGTCCAATCTAGGTGAATCCTAGGTACAGATGCTAATCTAATATTTAGTTTCAGAACACTTTGCTTGTATAAAGTAACACTCACTTGAGACCATAACTTTAAACCTTTATATTTGTGAGATATAATCTTCTTAAGGACACTCATAATATTCTTCATATTTGGTTGTACTAACAGAGTAACATTTACTGGTGTTACTGTCCCATTAAGTAACGAGACACAAACTGGGTCCTGTATTAATATATTTGCCAGTTCAAAATTCTTGTCATTAACATTATGAAAAGTTGTAGAGTTATTCAAATCAACACAAAGAGTCTTCACTAGTGTTTCTGCTACAAACTTGAAATTTTGTATTTTTTGAGGGTCTACTGCCAAGGAACTATTTTGTAAATGATCATAATTTATCATATAATCGGCCTGTACTGTCACTTGTAGATATTTACCACCATCATTGTCCAAATCTGGATTTTTTTTACTTTCTCTCCAACCGTCAATATGCACATCACGTACATTTACATCTGATATTTGGAACACATTATCCTGTACTTCCTCAACTGTAGGGGTATGTTTGACGAATGTAGTAACTTTATAAGTTGTGAGTATAAATAATATCCCGGCCAAGACAGTTCCTAATATTATTAGATCTACTTTTCTCACACCATATAACTTTTTTCTAGACTTCCTCATATCGTCTGATGGGTAGGAAGATGGCTCTATAGTATGTTGTATATCATTATCTCTGGTTGTGTTCTGTTGGGTTCCCAGTAAGGGTTGAGTCTCTAGGTCGTCCACAGGCATGGTTTCCGATCTTCTTCAAACTATCGGGTGGAAATACTGTATATGTTTAATTATAACCGCTATAGCAAACTTTGTCACCAATAACCTTAAGAAAACAGACTTTCGAAAAGTCCCTACACCCACCAGAAATACATTCTTTTCAAATTACTAATTTGAGTGAACTTCTTAGTGAAGGCCATCGCCAAGTCCAAGTGCCCTTACAGGGGGAAAAAAAGACATCAGCTCATTACTATGGTGACTAATCATTTTATGGCTAGTGAATACAAGAGATCGTTTTTCTTTGCAGTACTCCAATAATTGCATGACCAGAACTCAATCGTTCATTACAGAATACTTTATGAATGGTTGTTCTATTATATTATACACATACGTATATCGAGAGTTTACAACTCTGGCTCTTAGCCTTTCTTTTACCTAACTGTCTGTCATATAAAACGGGTGTGAAGCTCATCGCCTCGCGGGACACCTTCAGAAGCTGAAATTTTTCAATTGCCCATTTGATGATAATATATAATGCATATATAATTCGAACTTTCCTTTTTGATTGAGAGATTTCTCATAAGTTAGTTATTGCTTTTTCATTTATTTATTCATTAGTTACGCCAATTGCACAATATATTAACACCTATTAACTATGCTGTACTTGATTGGGTTGGGTCTTTCTTACAAGAGTGACATCACAGTTCGTGGTCTAGAGGCCATCAGAAACTGTTCCAGGGTATACCTAGAACATTACACCAGTATTCTTATGGCTGCCTCCCTAGAGGAACTAGAAGAATACTATGGCAAGCCCGTCTTACTGGCAGATCGTGAGTTGGTGGAAACTGGATCCGAACAGATCCTGAAGGACGCTGATAAAGAAGATGTTGCCTTCTTAGTTGTTGGTGATCCATTCGGTGCCACAACACATACTGATTTAGTTCTAAGGGCTAAGAGAGCAGGCATTCCAGTTGAAGTTGTCCATAATGCATCTGTAATGAATGCTGTAGGCTCCTGTGGTTTGCAATTGTATAATTTCGGTCAAACTGTATCGATGGTTTTCTTCACTGAGAATTGGAGACCTGATTCCTGGTATGATAAGATTTGGGAGAACAGAAAGATCGGTTTACATACTTTAGTGCTACTAGATATTAAGGTCAAGGAGCAAAGCATCGAAAACATGGCTCGTGGAAGACTCATTTACGAACCCCCTCGTTATATGTCTATCTCTCAATGTTGTGATCAACTACTTGAAATCGAAGCCACAAGAGGTACCAAAGCATACACACCGGACACTCCAGTGGTAGCAATCAGTAGACTGGGTTCGGCGTCTCAAACTTTCAAAGTCGGGACTATTGAGGAATTGTCTCAATATGATTCTGGTGAACCATTACACTCTTTGGTCATCCTAGGTAGACAATGTCACGAACTTGAACTTGAGTATTTACTAGAGTTTACAGATAACAGAGAAAAGTTTAAGAATGACGTTGCTGCCGATCAGGAATATTTTAAGCCAGCTGCATGGGTTCCTCCAACTGAAGAAGACAGCGAATAATCTGATATTTAAATGAATACATAGGTATCTCCATAAGCAAGACATAATTATTTATAATTGATTCATGACTAGTTACTTCTTATTTCTTTTGAAATTTGAATTTTTTTTTATCGCTGTTGTTTCTATTCCTCCATAACTTTGAAGGTTATATGTAGTCAGCATTGAAACAAACGCAACGCCTTGTTCTAAAAAATAAAAACGTATATTGAGAAATAATGTTAAAAAGATCTATCAACGACCATTTTTCACAAGATTAAACAGTGCACACAAGGATCCAATCCAAGAGAACCATACAAGTTTCCTGTCATTTTTATATACCACCATCAAAATATGTCTCACATTAAATATCTTTTACTTGTTTCGAGGCAAGGAAAAGCCAGATTGATGCAATGGTACACACCTTTCACACCTAAACAAAAGACTAAGATAATAAATGATTTGACACCATTAATTTTGGCTCGTAAACCAAAGATGTGTAATATTTTGGAATATAGCGATCACAAAGTGGTATACAGACGATATGCAAGTCTATATTTCATCTGTGGAATAACGAATGATCAAGATAACGAACTATTGACATTAGAGATCATCCACAGATTTGTTGAAACCATGGATACATACTTTGGTAATGTATGTGAACTGGACATTATATTTCATTTCGACAAAGCTTACGATATCTTGAATGAATTGATAATGTGCGATGGTTCAATGGCAGAATCGAGCAAAAAGGAGATATTAAATAATGTACATGCAATGGACGCAATAGTGAGTAATGATCATTTAGATAGAGTCCTGAGTTGATCAATTAAGAAACTTACATAATATACATATTTAGACTACATATATTAATAATAAAATATTGTCATTTATTCTGGTCTAAAAAGACAGTGCCAAATATGTTTCTCGGCAACCATCTCAGTAGAGTCCGCATTGATCTCATAATTGGCACCATCATTATCAGAGTCATCAATCGATTCTTCTGCCTCTTTAGAGTCACTTTTCCGCCCTCTTAATTTATCATGCTCTAAGTCATGTTTATATAATATAATGTTCTCCTCAACCGAGTCCATCATCATAAAATTCCACACAAAAGTTTCCTCCGTTTGACCAATTCTGTTGTTACGACTGGTTGCCTGTAATTCATCACCGTGATTTATAATTGGATCTAACAGGAAAATATGTTTTGCATTCATTAAATTCAATCCTGTACCTAATGTACGCACATTTAGTAATAGACAAGTAATAGTTGAATCATTCTTAAACTTATCTATAGTATTACTAATAGTTTTTTTATTTTGAAAACCTTCTAAAAATAATATATTATTCAAAGTTAAGATATGGGTTATTATCTTCAAAAATTCAATATTCTGCGAGTAAAGTAGAATTTGTGGAGGTATTTTATTTTCAGACTGATCACGTAATTTCAAAAATAGAATTAATTTTATTACAAAATCAATCTTGGCTCCGAAGCTTTCCTTAATTTTTATTTTATGAACTTCATTCATCTGTGGAAAGTTCGAGTACTTATCACTAAGTGAAAATAATTCGTCGCTATATGTACTAGTTGGATTAACTATTCCAGTTGTGACACTAACTATATTTTGATCAGAGGCTACACTTAGTTCACTATTTGACGAATTAACCTTATGCTGTTCTTCATTTTTAAATTTAAAATTATAAACCTCGGAAATATCTGTTGTTTCTTTGCAAATTGGGCAAGTCTTATGGTTTTTCAACCAATTATGAATACAGCTCTTGCAAAAGAAATGACCACACTTCATAATAGAGCCCAGATATATGACACCAAGACAAATAGAACAGGTAAATGACTTGTTTTGGTCAATTAATTCTTTCAATTTCCTTAAATTCTTTAAGTAATTTACTCTAGATTTTGTTTGATTAATTTTATTGACATTTGCGTCATATCTTTTGTGAGTCTTGACTTCTTTAACGATAATATTCCTTACGTGTGGTTCTAACTGAATCAATGATACCAAGGAATCTGATATTCTTTGAAGTTGAGTAAAGTATTCAATTTTACTATTGTAGATAACATTTAGTTTTTTAATTGATTCTCTAATTGCTTTGTTCTCATTTTTTATTCTTTTTATCTCACCTTCGTAACTTAATAAATGATCTTCAAAACTGTTACTTGTAGTGACAGTAGTCAATGAACCGCGTACTATCTTTGAATTCTTCAATTCGTTAAAAATAGAGTTCAAAGATACACCCTCCTTTATTAAATTCAATTTCTTTATTAGTTTAATGTGGAACTCAGAATAATTGGGATCGATATCAACCAAAGTTTTGGCATTTAATTTAATGACATCGTCTTCAGAATTAATAACAATATCCCTATTTTTCAATACTTCTTCCAGACAATGTAGATATGCATATATTTTATCTTGATTATCTATAGAACTTCCGTATTCCTCAGCTTTCTCTTCCTCATTTGCTTCTGTATATTCCTTTGAAATTGGTCTGTGTAAAATTTTAATCACTTCTCTCATGAACTCGTTGAACTGTTTTGCTTGGTTGTTTAAAGATGCTACGGAAGTTCCGAGGGACTTGAACAATTTTTGAGTAAGGAAATTTGAAGCAAAATTTTTATCGTCCTCATATTCAATCACTTGGAGTTTAGTCAGCGACCTACCATTCTTTTGTTTCTTGTAAAGATAGTCATCTACTTCTTGTATCGTTTCATCAACTTTCTCAGACCTTTCCTTTAACATTTGCCTCCTCAATTTTTCTGCATGTTCATAATACATTTGTTCTTGTAATTGGTGTTTATGAATAGTATTCATTTCTTGAGCGGAATAAACATCATTATACTCTTTACGCTCACGAGAATGCGATCCTTCTTTCTCGTTTAACAGATTTATCTTTTCATTCATGTCATCAATTTCTTCTAACTTCTTTGAACCTAAAAAATAATATGCTGTACCAATAAAAAAGAAACATTGGTGTAGTAGATCTATGTATGCTCTGATTTGGATCTTAGAAGAGATAACCTCATCTTCCGTTACAATAATATCAATTGCATCGTCAACTTTGTCTTTACCCTGTGGAAGAGATTTATCGTTGGTTTGATTTATATTAAATGGGTCTCTAATATTAAACTTTTTCCATAAATCATCTTTGATCTCATTTATAATAATGGAAAATATATCAATAGCTTCATTAGGCATATTCTGCAATTCCATCTTAGCTTGTGCTGCTTTGAGATGTAACTGAATGTTCTCTCTATGTAAAGTGTCCAGTAATTCTGTAGCATTAATCGTCATCAATTCGAGAATATCACTAATATTATGAACAGATGTAATTTGGGTATCTAATTGTCCGAGTTTTGAATTCTTCAATTGATTCTTCTTAAACCCTCGATGATGTGCTCGTCCTTCAAAAATACTCAAAATATTCTCAGGAATAACTGCATGACAACATAGGTATCTTAGTTTTATTAGCCATTGATTTAATTGTGCCGGGGGGATTCGAGACTTGTTTTGACCTCTTGGACCAAACCCTGAAATAAACAAAAATTCATTCCAAGTATTAATATAATTATCCCATTCGACAGGATTAAATTCTAATGGAATAAGGTATTTGGTTTGTTTTGGAATGTGAATCTGGTCAATTACATCTTCTTTTATATGTCTAATACAAATATCATATTTTAAGAAAATGTTCAAAAGTTCATTTATTGAAAAGTGTATACCACTTTTCAATATCGTTCCTTTGTTTGGCGCAACATCGATTTCAGTTTTGTGGTCTTTAACATTCTCTAAAATGTTAGTATTTAAATTAGATACAATATCAGGTATATCACAAAATGGACGAATCTTTAAGTATGATAACACTGTTTGAGTATCTTTAACGTTTTGTATTGGTGTACCTGATACACCCCACGTATGGATTCTATCCAGTAATGAAGTACATTTTGCAGCTTGAGTATTATCACTTTTCAACATTTGGACCTCATCTAAAATAATTCGGAAAAATTGCATTAAGGACAATGGAGACGAATAATCATACCTTGGGGCATTATTATTATTTCTTCTTGATCTTTGATTTGCATTGTATTGAGTGTAATGTATTTCCATGTTGATTACATTGTAAGTTGTAATGATAACATCAAATTGAGATAACTTGCGGACAATTTCATTGATATTATCCGTGTTGAAGGTCTGCTTAACGTTATTATAACCTTGGTAATGGAATACTGATACAGAATCTTTATTTGTGTGTTGCATAATTTCGTTAATCCATTGTTGCAATAGCGGATTTGGACATATAATTAGAGTTGTCTTTGTCTTTAGAACGGTTTTTCCTAGTTCATTAGTATACGAAATTAAGGAATTAGAAGAATCATATTCTGTTTGGGTTAATTGACGTTTATTTAAAAGGATTAATGAAAGTATTTCAATGGTCTTCCCCAACCCCATTTCTTCACATAATAATCCCTTTGCATGTTTTTGGTTTTTGTTGTTCGAGAGGTAATAATGATTTACATACATTTCTCTTGCAGAATCTGAGTCCAGAATATAGTTCGTAAATTTATTCCAAAAATAATGTATTGATTTATCAGAGTTCATGACTTCATACCCATAACAAATAGATTCGTTAAGAAATAGTAATAAATCTGAATCCGAGGGGATAATGACGTCGTGGGGTGTATCTGTAGTCATTTTATAACCTTCTTTTGATAGTAACCAATGTAAACTTTGTCTTTGAAATGGCAAAAGATTAACGTTTAAATTTGGTATCGTTTTGAATGAATTTGTATCAAATTTGTCAGTTAAATGGGTTTTGGTATAATTTATAGTCTGTGTAATGAAGTGTCTCTCAATAAAAGGTGAGTTTATAATATGATGTAGTATTGAGGATTGATCATTAGTAGAGAATAATAAATCTAAGTACGATCCTGTTTCAGATGTAAATTTATTAAAAGAATTTTTATGAAATTCAAGGAAAATATCAAATGAAAGTGTATCATATTTAATTTTACTATTTTTAATAATGATATTTTTCAATTGTTTCCTTTTAGGTCTTAAATTCTTTAATGTATCGTTAATTTTCTTATTATATGATTTCAATCTAAATTTCTTTGATATAGAACCTTTGGAAGTAATATTAGATCCGGAGTCCGACAAATGATTTCTTAAAGTATTCAATTTTTGTTCATCCTTAAGAATAGAATAATTCAAACTAACTAATGATAAATTTTTCAATAAAAGCTTATCTTGGGAGAGAGCAGTGAAATCTTGCCGTATAGACCACAAGGGAATCAAATCTGGACTAAATATAGTAAGACAGCCCATTTCTTTCTGTTCCTTTATTTCAGGATCATACTTAATTAACACAGGTATATCTAATAGTGGAACTGATTTGTAGAATTTCTCGATTCGGATCCTACAAGACGAAAGCCGTATGTGTGATGGAGTTCTATCATTAGTAGCAATAGAAGAATTTCTTTTCAGTCTCTTCACAGGAGGTGTCGTCGTGGTCGTGGTTAATAAATCAGCACCATTTGAAAAATGGTGCTGATTTATCACATTAATTAACTCATCACGATTAGCTATAGAGGTTATATCGGTTTCACTCGCAAAGAATGATATATCAACAGTATTAGTATTACTCATCAGCACAACCCTAATGATTCATTCTACTAACGAATGCTAAACGATAACTGTTATCTCAGTGGTAGTTTCCCTTCTTTTAGTGTGACAGACTCATCGTCTAACGGTGTTAGAAAATGCAGTGAATATATATAAGATTTCATTTGTTAAGCAAAAATATTCAATATTTACATTAATCCGGTAGGAAACTGACCGATCTGTCAATTAGGTAAGAAGAAGAAAGATGAAAAATTGTGATGATGATTTACAGAGAGGACAGATACAATAATAAAATACCAACCCTAACGTCAAACCCTACATTTACACACATATTTTCGGCCGGAGAAAAGTATTTCTATTGTGAATGAGAGGGAGAGATGACGTCAGTCACGGATATAATTACGTAATTGAGACTATAATAGATAGATATAGATATATTTTCTTCCAATTAAGATAGATGTGGTACCATTAAACTGTGGGGTATGGAGTTCAACATCTATATGTAATCTACAAGACTATTGAGATAAAGAATGTAAATATGGTAGCCATCCATCTCGTGGATATCGCAGCACCCAAGCGAATCACCGGTGCAACTGGAAAATTACAATAAAACAAGTTACTGTTTCAATACATACATATATATAAGTATAAGCTATAACCAATCTTATAAGCTCACTTCACTTCACCAAACAGGGAGATGCAGACTGAAACCCCCCCCCCCAAAAAAAGATCTCTCAATATAATTTGAAATTCCGTTTGGCTCCCCCCCCCCGCACATCCTCAATTTCGCCCTCCCGTCCGCTTTCCAGCATCAACACCGCGAATACAAAGCAACAAGCAGGTAAAAAAATAGGAGGGCTGTAATTTCTTGAAGGGGAAGGAATATTCACACACACATATATATATAATAATAACAACAACCACAATTGCTGATTTTTATAGTAATGGAGATTAGAGTACGGTCTTTGTAATTTTACTATTCTTATATATCTTCCTGATCTGTTATCGAAAGAAGACGAAAAGAGAACGGATACATACTAATAAATATATAAAAAGAGGTATATAAAGATAAGTTTGTCACATTTTTTTTAAAAAAAAGAAAACAAAAGAATCAACAAGAACAGATCATATCATTGTATTGCATTCATTCATGAATAAAATTAAAGCATTTTTCCATAAAAGTAAACGTTTCGATACCGAACAAAATATTCAAACTAGTGATCGGAAGAATAATGATAATAACGATAATACCACAAACGTTAACATGAGCATGAGCATGAACATGAACAAAAAAAATATTGTAAACCCTACAACAATGGATCATACAATAGAACCAATACAAATAAGTGCAGAACTTGAGACTCAAGATATTCCAATTACAACTACCATTCCTCAGCAACAAGAACAAACAAAATCATATTCATTTAATGAAAATACCAGATTTGATGACGAGAACGATGACAATTCCTTCGCTACTAGTGATTCGAATTTATCATTAATATCATCAGATTTTGAAAGTGAATATAGTTATGTTAATGATTCTACCACGGAGGAAAATATATTTTCTGAACAACTTGAATTAAAGGATTATAAATTGAATGAAAAAATTGGAGAAGGTGCTTTTTCAAAAGTGTACAGGGGTACACCTCTTGAATCATCTTATGTCGCCAAACATTATAAACAAGTTGCCATCAAAGTGATCAAAAAAGATATATTGACTGTAGAAGACAATGAACCCATAGAAGTAAACGGTGAAAGACATGGTTCAAGCAAGACCTCCACAAGGGAACAAGTCCTTAAAGAAGTTGCATTACATAAACAAGTCTCTCCAGGTTGCAAAAATATTGTTCAATTTATTGATTTTCAAGAGACACCATCTTATTATTACATTGTTCAAGAATTATTAAATGGTGGTGAAATATTTAATGAAATAGTGAAATTGACATATTTAAGTGAAGATCTTACACGTCATATTGCTAAACAATTAGGTAATGCAATTAAACATTTACATTTAATGGGTGTAGTACATCGTGATATTAAACCTGAAAATTTATTGTTTAATCCAATAGAGTTTATAGCCTCACCTGAACCACGTAAATTCCGTAAAAGTGATGATCCAAACTCAAAAGCTGATGAAGGTGTATTTGTTCCAGGTATTGGTGGTGGTGGAATCGGTATAGTGAAATTAGCAGATTTCGGATTATCAAAACAAATATATCAAACCAATACAAAGACTCCCTGTGGTACTGTTGGGTATACTGCCCCTGAAGTGGTTAAAGATGAAATGTATTCCATGAAAGTTGATATGTGGGGGATTGGCTGTGTTCTTTATACGATGCTTTGTGGGTTTCCCCCATTTTATGATGATAAGATTAATATATTAACCGAGAAGATCTCTAGAGGTGAATATACATTTTTACAACCATGGTGGGATGAAATTAGTGATGGTGCCAAGAGATGTGTAAGAAAATTGTTAGAAGTTGATCCCGGATCAAGATATGACATTGATGAATTTTTGAATGATCCATGGTTAAATCAATACGATTGTGAAATCAAACAAAGGAGTCAAGCTAAGAGAAAGTCAAAGGCTCATCATCATCATAATAACAATAGACGTAGGATTCTATTCAATCAATTCGCTGATAAGGATGTATTATATTCTCCTGCTGCTGTCGCCATGCGTGACGCATTTGATATCAGTAATGCTGTTGCGCGTATTGAGGAAGAGCGTATGCAAACACCTATCTATGGCCTGGGGTCCCTGGCAGAAGATGATGAAGCAGCATCCCTCGATGAGCAACGAATGAAAGAACAGGAGAGACAGCAAGAGAGACAGCAAGAATTAGAAAATAAGATGTTCCATTTGAAGTTGGATACGTCGACGATTGTCATGAGACGGAAACAAAAGAAAAACAGTATACCTTAATGAACAGAGGTATACAAATTGACAGTTTCCCACTACACTACACACACATACATATATATATATATATATATATTTGCACATAAATACAATAACAATGAAAATAATATTAAAAGAACCCATGCTGTTATAAGTGGATACGATCATGATATTGAGTAAGCCTGCTTCCCTTAAACCTCCTTGCTTTATATATCTGATGAGGGTGGGCGGCTAAATATTTTTCACGTGGACACATTCGGGGTCCCCCAGTGCACATCTTCATATCACAGGGCACGAACACCGTGCACAGTGACATACCCTCAGCTATTTGTCGGGTAACCACCCACCCACACACCGCACCACAGCACAGCACAGCACGCTCCATGAAAAAGCAATCACAGCGCACCAGCATGGACCCGCCCGCTCCACGTTTCTTTTTTCTTCTCTGCGGTCCCTTCTCTCTTTCTGTCCCTCGCTCGCTCGCTGCCTCGCAGGATCGCTCGCGCTGCCTCTCTGAGATAAGCGATGAGATGCGGCAGGGCACAACAAACAAGAAAACGTCCACAAAAAAGAAAGTGAAAAATTTTCTTCCTTTTTCACGCGCACTCATCTCTCACCCACACACAGAGACACACAGATAGAGACGGTTAAGCTGGCGATGCTGATGAGAGCACAAAGTGAAAAATTTTCACTTCTCACTGGTAACTCAACTTGTTAATAACTGACAGCACATCTACAATGAAAGAAGAAAAAGAACAGAGAACGTTGAGAATATCGTAAACTTAATGAGTACAAAGTGATGATGATGATAATTATGATGATAATAATAAATAATGAAAAAATTTCTCATTCTGCTCTGCTTGTATTCTTCTTCTTTTTGTTTTTACCTTTCACCTGTGCAACTTACACTACCTCTTTCACAATATGGGTAAGCAAATTTAGTGAAAAATTTTCTTTTTTTTGGTTTTTTGCTTTCTTTACCTCTTTCCATTCTTGATATTTTGTCTTTCAATTATATATATAAGACTTTACTCGATTTCAAACTTGTAACTTATTTTATTTTCTTTCTAAAATTTTATTCTATTATTAAAATCATTTTTTCTTATTGATTATTTTCTTTAATAGACCGTGTAAGAAAATGTCTGATTCTCAAGAATCCATCAAGGTTTTAGAAGAACTTTTCCAAAAGCTATCTGTTGCTACTGCTGACAACAGAGAAGCTGTTGCCACTGAAGTCTCAAGCTTCGTCAACGGTGGTATCATCGAACACGATGTTCCAGAACAATTCTTCAGCACTTTGAAGAAGTCCATCAAGGACAAGAAGACTGCTGCTAATGCTCTAGAAGCTGTTGCTCACATCGCTAACGATGCTGGTTTGTCTCCATCTGTCGAACCATACGTTGTCGATTTGATTCCAGAAATCTGTGCTAAGACTTCTGACAAAGACAAAGACACTCAAGCTATTGCTTGTAAGACTTTGATCGCTTTGTCAACCTCCATTAACCCAGTTGCTGTTAAGGCTTTCCTACCACATCTAACTGGTGCTTTGTCTGCTACTTCCAAATGGCAAGAAAAGGTCGCCATCTTGGCCGCCATCTCCGAATTAGTCGACGCTGCTAAGGAACAAGTCGCTCTAAGAATGCCTGAATTGATCCCAGCTTTATCCGAAGCTATGTGGGATACTAAGAAGGAAGTTAAGACTGCCGCTACTGCTACCATCACTAAAGCTACTGAAACTGTTGACAACAGAGATATTGACCGTTTCATTCCAGAATTGATTGGTTGTATTGCTGATCCAAACTTGGTCCCAGAAACCGTTCACTCTCTAGGTGCTACTACTTTCGTCGCTGAAGTTACTCCAGCTACTTTGTCCATTATGGTCCCATTATTAGCTAGAGGTCTTGCTGAAAGAGAAACTTCCATTAAGAGAAAGGCTGCTGTCATTATCGATAACATGTGTAAGTTGGTCGAAGACCCACAAGTTGTTGCTCCTTTCTTGGGTAAGTTGCTTCCA
The DNA here is from genome assembly GCF_903064755.1 of Maudiozyma barnettii. NCBI lineage: Eukaryota > Fungi > Ascomycota > Saccharomycetes > Saccharomycetales > Saccharomycetaceae > Maudiozyma > Maudiozyma barnettii. The sequence continues at coordinate 159,482 of NW_024545247.1, forward strand.
GGTCTAAAGAACAACTTTGCTACAATTGCTGACCCAGAAGCTCGTGAAGTTACTCTAAGAGCTCTAAAGACTTTGAGAAGAGTCGGTAACGTCGCTGAAGATGACACTTTACCAGAAGTCTCTCACGCTGGTGATATCGAAACCACTTTGTCTGTCATTAAGGAATTATTGAAGACTGAAGATGTTGCTCCAAGATTCAACATTGTTGTTGAATATGTTGCTGCTATGGCCGGTGACTTGATCGATGAAAGAGTCATTGACCAACACGCTTGGTTCACTCAAATCACTCCATACATGACTGTTTTCCTACATCAAAAGACCGCCAAGGATATTCTAGATGAATTCAGAAAGAGAGCTGTCGACAACATCCCAGTTGGTCCAAACTTCGATGACGAAGAAGATGAAGGTGAAGATCTATGTAACTGTGAATTCTCTTTGGCTTACGGTGCTAAGATTCTATTGAATAAGACTCAATTGAGATTGAAGAGAGGTAGAAGATACGGTCTATGTGGTCCAAACGGTGCTGGTAAGTCCACTTTGATGAGAGCTGTCGCCAACGGTCAAGTTGACGGTTTCCCAACTCAAGAAGAATGTAGAACTGTTTACGTCGAGCACGATATTGATGGTACCAAGGCTGACACTTCCGTTGTTGACTTCGTTTTCGAAGGTGATGTCGGTTCTAAGGAAGTCATTGTTGCTAAATTGCAAGAATTCGGTTTCTCCGATGAAATGATCGCTATGCCAATTGCCTCCCTATCTGGTGGTTGGAAGATGAAGTTGGCTCTAGCCAGAGCTGTCTTGAAGAATGCTGATATTCTTCTATTAGATGAACCAACTAACCATTTGGATACTGTTAACGTCGCTTGGTTAGTCAACTACTTGGAAACTTGTGGTATTACTTCCATTACTGTTTCTCACGACTCCGGTTTCTTAAACAAGGTTTGTGAATACATTATCAACTACGAAGGTTTGAAACTAAGAAAGTACAAGGGTAACTTGACTGAATTCGTCAAGAAGTGTCCAGCTGCTCAATCTTACTTCGAATTAGGTGCCTCTGATTTGGAATTCAGATTCCCAGAACCAGGTTACCTAGAAGGTGTTAAGACCAAGCAAAAGGCTATTGTTAAGGTCTCTAACATGACTTTCCAATACCCAGGTACTTCCAAGCCACAAATTGAAGACATTTCTTTCCAATGTTCTCTATCTTCCAGAATTGCTGTCATTGGTCCAAATGGTGCTGGTAAGTCCACTTTGATTAACGTCTTAACCGGTGAATTGCTACCAACTATTGGTGAAGTTTACACTCACGAAAATTGTCGTATCGCTTACATTAAGCAACACGCTTTCGCTCATATTGAATCTCATTTGGACAAGACTCCATCTGAATATATTCAATGGAGATTCCAAACTGGTGAAGACAGAGAAACTATGGACAGAGCTAACAGACAAATCAACGAAAACGATGCTGAAGCTATGAACAAGATCTTCAAGATCGAAGGTACTCCAAGAAGAATTGCTGGTATCCACTCTAGAAGAAAGTTCAAGAACACTTACGAATACGAATGTTCTTTCTTATTAGGTGAAAACATCGGTATGAAATCTGAAAGATGGGTTCCAATGATGTCTGTTGACAATGCTTGGTTACCAAGAGGTGAATTAGTCGAATCTCACGCCAAGATGGTTGCTGAAGTCGATATGAAGGAAGCTCTAGCTTCTGGTCAATTCCGTCCTCTAACCAGAAAGGAAATTGAAGAACATTGTGCTATGTTGGGTCTAGATGCTGAATTAGTTTCTCACTCTAGAATCAGAGGTCTATCTGGTGGTCAAAAGGTTAAGCTAGTTCTAGCTGCCGGTACATGGCAAAGACCTCATTTGATTGTTCTTGATGAGCCAACTAATTATTTGGACAGAGACTCTTTAGGTGCTCTATCCAAGGCTCTAAAGGCTTTCGAAGGTGGTGTTATTATCATTACTCATTCTGCTGAATTCACAAAGAACTTGACTGAAGAAGTCTGGGCTGTTAACAACGGTATAATGACCCCATCTGGTCATAACTGGGTTACTGGTCAAGGTGCTGGTCCAAGAATCGAAAAGAAGGATGACGAAGAAGACAAGTTCGATGCTATGGGTAACAAGATTTCCGGTGGTAAGAAGAAGAAGAAGTTATCTTCTGCGGAATTGAGAAAGAAGAAGAAGGAAAGAATGAAGAAGAAGAAGGAACTTGGTGACGCTTACGTTTCCTCCGACGAAGAATTATAATTATAATAAAAGAACTTTAAACACTAATTTAGTGTTTTTTATCCCTTTTCGTTTGTAATTATTTTTTATTCGTTGGTTGTGAAACTGCATGAGTTTTTTTGCTTGCAAGAAAATCTCAAGTCTATCTCCTAACCCCCCATCCAATTCCTAATTTTATGTCCTTTTTTCTGTAACATACTTCAGTATTATTTAAAGATTAATCAATCATTGTTATATAAAATTAAATATAGTGTATGAATTTTAAAATAGATAAAATATAGATTCATCGTCTCAAATTTCAAACTCTCAATTTTATTAAGTTTTTATTCTTATGGTGGTTTGGATATTAATAGGTGTTCTCGTACTAAACGAGGATCCTTCCAAAAAAAAGTATGAAAAATGACGAAGCTTGAAAAATAATCAAATACCCTTTGCAAGTCGAAATAAATAAGAACATTACTAAATCAATATAGCATTACGAAGTAAGGCTATACGTCAGAGAGAGACGACACCAAATAAATAATCGATATTGATAAAGGACAGCTCTACAAGGGTGTAACATTTGAAAGTTTTTATTTCTTTCTGTTTATCAATACTATAAATATCAGGAAGAGATGAAATTTTTACAAACGGTTCTTGTGCCTATATGGTTACTTGTATCACTAGTTCAACCAAGTTCTGGTTCAGCCATTGCTGATGCAAATGCCAACGCTGCAGACCAAATTAATATACAAAATGAGAAGATCAATGTCGACAAAGAAGCTCCACCTAATGGGATGGCGTGGGAAGAATGGCATATGTTACACGAACATCAGTTGGAAAAATATACCCCTGAACAATTTTTCTCTTTACATGATGTACAAAAGAAAGGGTTTCTAGATAAGCACGATATCCTAGCGCTGTATGGTTTAGATAGACGTGAGGTTATTGGCACTGGTGATGGTATGGGTCAACATGATCAAAGTGAAGAGATCGATGAACAATTGGGTGAACGTGTTGTAAGTTTTATTATGAGACTTTTAGATGTAAATGATGACAATAAAGTGTTGAAGAGTGAATACCTGGATTTTGCTAAAGCAGACCACAAATTCCCAGATTTAGGTGTTGGTGTGGGTCATCATTCTGATTTTGAACAAGAATATGAGATCCATCATTGGAACAAATTCCATAAAGACAATGATCCAGATGTCAAGAACGTCCATAAGGAAGATATTGAGCATGAATTGCTGCATCACGAACATGAAATCGAGCATGAAGAAAAAGAACAAAGAAGTTCTTCAAGGGCTACTGTGATTACTGATGATGAATTGGAATCCCGTATAGAACTTAAAAACATTCCACAAAGATTTAAGAATGGTCTCTTCTAAGTCAACCGAAGAAACCAGTTAAATCATTACAATATAAGACATATATACATATACATATACATATATATATATATGCGTAAAAGTATTCGTTATCATTAATTTGTTTATTAATCATGGTCTATTTATATATTGTCAATACAGAGATCACGCTCCGTACCATGTGATATGACAGTGTCAGATCATGTGACCACATCCGTACCAAAAGACTTCCATTAGCCCGGAGCAGCCCTTCACATGGCAAAAAATGGACTTTCCCGGGAAATCGGACCCCCCACAGCTACCATACCAGCCAATCAGCAACGAGAAATGACGTCTGTTCCTCCACTCTATCAACAATCAACTAACTTCTCTCACTTTTAACATACTACCGACAACTTCAACGAAACTCCGCTCAACGACTGAAATAGAGAGATATTCTCAACTTTGACCCCGTTAATGACGAAAGAACGACATTCGCTGGTATAGAGAAAAGAGGAGATGCGAATGGCTGTAAAGATGACTGAAGTTCATAGATTCTCAACAACGGGTGGGGAGTCATTGCTGAACAATGTCGATATTGCTAACACAGTTTCTAATGGGATTATTTCTTTGCGAAAGTCTGTTGGGGGAAAGAACACGGTAGAAACTGGTTAACTTCGAATAAAGTAATGACTTGTATTTATATATAAGTATATAAAGGAGAAGAAGTCACAAATAGGATACTTGGAATTTCTTTTCTTGTCTTGAAAACATTATATAGTTCTTCATTTAATATATCAGTTTATTGAATAGATTTGATTTTACATTAGTAATATCATAACATATTATCTAGCAAACAAAAAATTGAATAACGTTAAAAAATGGTGGCTCAAAAAATTAAGGTGGCTCAACCTATCGTAGAGATGGATGGTGATGAACAAACAAGAATCATTTGGCAATTAATTAGAGAAAAATTGATTTTACCATTCTTAGATGTCGATTTGAAGTATTACGATTTATCAATTCAATATCGTGATGAAACTAATGATCAAGTTACTGTTGATTCAGCAGAGGCAACATTGAAATATGGTGTTGCAGTTAAATGTGCTACTATCACACCAGATGAAGCTCGTGTTGAAGAGTTTAATTTAAAGAAAATGTGGAAATCTCCAAATGGTACCATTAGAAATATCCTTGGTGGTACAATCTTTAGAGAACCTATCATCATCCCAACTGTACCAAGATTGATTCCACAATGGGAAAAACCAATCATTATAGGTAGACATGGATTTGGTGATCAATATTGCGCTACTGATGTTGTTATCCCAGGTAATGGTAAATTAAAATTAGTATTTGAATCAGACGTTTCCCCAGATCAAAATATGGATTTACAAGTATACGATTATCCAAAGGATGGTGGTGTAGCAATGGTAATGTATAACACAAAGGAATCCATTGAAGGTTTCGCTCAAGCTTCATTCAAAATGGCTCTAAATAGAAAACTACCATTATATTCGACTACTAAAAATACTATATTGAAAAGATATGATGGGCAATTTAAGGATATCTTTGAATCCTTATATGAATCCACTTATAAACAGGAATTTGAAAAAGTAGGAATCTGGTACGAACACAGACTGATTGATGATATGGTCGCCCAGATGATTAAATCTAAAGGTGGGTTTATCATTGCTATGAAAAACTACGATGGTGATGTTCAATCAGATATTGTAGCACAAGGGTTTGGTTCCTTAGGGTTAATGACCTCAGTATTAATTTCACCTGATGGAAAGACTTTTGAAAGTGAAGCTGCCCACGGCACCGTCACTAGACATTACAGACAACATCAACAAGGGAAAGAAACATCTACAAACTCTATTGCATCTATTTTTGCATGGACTAGAGGTATCATTCAAAGAGGTAAAGTTGACGGAACTCCGCAAGTCATTGCATTCGGTGAAACTTTGGAAAAAGCTACCATCGATACTGTACAACTTGACGGAATTATGACTAAAGATTTGGCTTTAAATATGGGTAAGACCGACAGATCTGCTTATGTCACCACAGAAGAGTTTATTGAAGCTGTCTCTAAGAGATTACTAGCTGAAATGGCATAGATCATTCAAAAAGATAGTTTTCCTGTTTAAACATTTTTGCCTCTCATGAGATTGTTATTAATTATGTAGCTAATCTATATGTATATCATTATATTTAATATTCTAAATGACCCCATTAATTCTTTCTAAATCCTGTTGATTGACACACCTAAGAAAGTGTTCATTGATGTTTAAGTTTCCTCGTTTCAGTGAAGTTGGCACAAAATTAATTTTCGATGAGGTTACCCTCCTTTCTGTGAAAATTTTTTTTTGGCTTCTGGAAATTTTGAAAATTTTTCAGTTTGACAAAAATCCGTTTGCGATGGCCCAATTGAATCCCGCTCCCAATAATGCTCTAAGATGTAAGCTAACTTCATAGGAATTAGTTTATCATTGCAATTGTAAGTCTCAAGTATTCTTTTAATTGTATTTATCAGTAGGTCTACTGTTTTGTTCTTGAGTATTTCTTTAATTGTTAGTTTATAACAGTTTTTATCTCGAAGATCATTGTAATCTACCAAAGGTAAACCTCATAATATCAACACAAATCTTATCGATATGTCCCAGGATTACGTTATTAAGCCAGAAGATGCAGGTGCCTCTACCAACACTGCTGAATGGCCATTATTGCTAAAGAACTACGACAAGTTGCTGGTAAGAAGTGGACACTACACTCCAATTCCAGCTGGTTCTTCTCCTCTGAAGAGAGATCTAAAATCTTACATCTCTTCTGGTATTATTAATTTGGACAAACCATCCAACCCATCTTCCCACGAAGTTGTTGCTTGGATTAAGCGTATCCTACGTTGTGAAAAGACTGGTCATTCCGGTACTCTGGATCCAAAGGTTACTGGTTGTTTGATTGTTTGTATTGACAGAGCCACTAGATTGGTTAAATCCCAACAAGGTGCCGGTAAGGAGTATGTGTGTATTGTTAGATTGCACGACGCCTTAAAGGATGAAAAGGATTTAGGTCGTTCTCTAGAAAACTTAACTGGTGCTTTATTCCAAAGACCACCTTTAATTTCTGCTGTTAAACGTCAACTGCGTGTCCGTACCATCTATGATTCTAATTTGATCGAATTCGATAACAAGAGAAATCTAGGTGTTTTCTGGGCCTCTTGTGAAGCTGGTACCTATATGCGTACTTTGTGTGTTCATTTAGGTATGCTATTAGGTGTTGGTGGTCACATGCAAGAGCTACGTCGTGTTAGATCCGGTGCTCTATCTGAAAACCAAAACATGGTTACTTTACATGATGTTCTCGATGCCCAATGGGTTTACGACAACACCAGAGATGAATCTTATTTGAGAAAGATCATCAGTCCTCTAGAAACCTTGTTAGTCGGTTATAAGAGAATCGTAGTCAAGGACTCTGCCGTTAATGCCGTCTGTTACGGTGCTAAGTTGATGATGCCAGGTTTACTACGTTACGAAGAAGGTATCGAACTATACGACGAAGTTGTTTTAATCACCACCAAGGGTGAAGCTATTGCCGTTGCCCATGCTCAGATGTCTACTGTTGACTTGGCTACTTGTGACCATGGTGTTGTTGCTACCGTTAAGAGATGTATTATGGAAAGAGACCAATATCCAAGAAGATGGGGTCTAGGTCCAGTTGCTCAAAAGAAGAAGCAAATGAAGGCTGATGGTAAACTAGATAAGTTTGGTCGTGTTAATGAAAACACTCCAGAAGACTGGAAGAAGAGTTACGTTTCCTTAGAAAAGTCTGAAACTACTGATTCCACCTCTAAGCCAGCTACCACTGAAACACCTTTGATTAAAGAAGTTAAGAAGGATGAAGATGTAAAGGAAGAGAAGGAAGAAGAAGTTGCTGAAGTCAAGAAAGAAAAGAAGGACAAGAAGGAAAAGAAGGAAAAGAAGGAAAAGAAGGAAAAGAAGGAAAAGAAGGAAAAGAAGGAAAAGAAAGAAAAGAAGAGAAAGGCTGAAGATGACGAAGAATCTGACAAGAAGAAGAAGAAGTCCAAGAAATAAAGGAGCTCATCTGCATTACCCCATATATGACAAAATTTGCAATTCATTAAAACCCATTTGCATATATATATATATATTTCACACTGTATTTTATTTTATAAGTTTTCTTAATATCAATCAATATATCGTATCTCATTAAAAGCAAGGAATTGCAAAACGAAAATCTTTGAGGGAATGAATGAATGTGTATATTAAAAAATATGTATATAACGTATATAGAAACGTTGTTCAACTGTTATTGATTCTGAATTCTGCTAAGATAAAGTCACGAATTTCGTAGCTTCAAATGAATAATTTAATAGTTGGACAGTCACATTATTAAAAAATAGCCACAATAATAGATTCTCTGATGATTTCAAAGATATGTCACCAATTAAAGCGTTCGTAAATCTGATATAGCTATTGATTAATGTATTGGCCGAACATGTGGACTCTGAAACAAATTCTAAAAACTTGAGAAGTAATGTATTGAATGGATCTTCCATGATATGATTTTCATCTGACGAATATTCAATTCCAGATGGAGCCTCCTTGAATAATAATACAATGTTAGCCTGCAAAAAGTCCTTTATAGCTTTGCATACTTCATGATGTTTATCTGTGCTAACCATATCATATATATCTTCTAAGTTTATGGCCTCCCAATCACGATGCATATCACCTTTAAACGCTTGGAAACTGTTTAGAAATTTGAGGATGAACTTGTCTAACTTTAAAAGTTTTTTCATGAGCGACGTAAAATCTTTAGCGGTAGTTGTTTTAGAGTTTCGTAAAGTTGCAGGAAGTTCCATTGTTAAGTCTGAAATTTGCTTTGGATAAGTCTCAATAAAGCTCTCTAAAGATTTGACAGTGTCATTTGGCGTTTCGGTAGATTTCGTTTTGTCGAGAACCAAATTAGAAAGATATTTAGCTAATGATATATGTGTAATTCTATCACATTGAGCAATCCAGTTATTTAACTCTTCTGATATCAGTAGATTGTACATCTGGGGAGATACAGAACCAGTATGGAAAAAAAGTAAATTGGTAGAAAGAGAATCAAACCTTAAGAACTTTATATTGTCAAAGATCTTGTTGCAATAAATGTGGTACAGTGATTCTAAAGAAGATATCATATCTTGATCAATACTACTTGGTAATAACGACTTTGGAATTGGCGGTAAAGAAAGTTTGTATAACTTGGATAGGACAACCTCGTTTTGGAAGATATTCGGTAAAACGTTATGCAATGAAAGAGAAATATTATCAGAGGATTTTGAAGGTTCTGAATTTTCATTGATCTTTTTCGAGTTAGTTTTGGTTTTTTTCGTTGTTGAAACAGACACCTTGGAATCCTCAGAATTATCACTTTTACGTTTCTTAATGCTGACATTATTTGTGTTATTGGATTTTCTTGATAGGTTAGGATCAGGAACTTCCAATTTGATACCCATAGCTTCTGGTGAACTTGGCTTACTCACAGACGGACTCATATTGGCACTACTGCTATCTGCATCATCATCGAAATTCTCATTTCCGTCAGAATTGACCAGTTTTAAGCCGCAATAATGGTATTTGGACTGGCCTCTCATACCTAATCGTCTGGTTGTTAATCCTGGGAAAACAGTTCGGATTAGTTTCCCAAGAGACGCTTGAGATAATGGTTTTAGGTTATATTGAGCACATGATGATGCATATTGGGCAAATATTCTCCCCCTTGGCACATAACTGTCATGATGGGATTCACAGTTTTTCATTAACCATAGCAATGCATATACCTGTCTTTCTCTCTCCTTCTTTTGTTCTAAAACTTGGATTGATGCTTTGGACTGTATGGCTGGGTTTATATGTAGGACATCTAACTCAGCTTCCTTCACAATAGAGGCATAATCTTCAATAGGTTTGTCCAAATATTTTTCTGCAATTGATTTAGCCACCAGTTCTTGTGTATTCCTTCTCGATGCTAACAAATTATTGTTGATTTTCGACTTTGTAGTCGGTTTGAATGCAAAAGTCGTTGACGTGGTAGCACTGGTTGTTGTTGATGTATTGGTGCTATTTCTAGATGTTTCGTGAGAAGATGTAGTGTTCGTTACATTCGTTGATTCATTATATGTATATGGAGGGGTTTCATTGGTTAGGTGCTGAGCCGTTGTAAATGGAATATTTCTGATGTGTCCTTGGGATTCACTCTTCTTCTCATCTGCTTTCATGAAATTTTGATTAGTATTTCTACCTTGTTGTAATGCATTTTGAATAGGAAATATTCTTGAAGATTGGGGTGAGTCACCTATAAATGGTGCCGATTGAAAATTCGATAACGTTGAAGGGCCTCTACTTATAGTATTAAGTTGTTTGTAGAACGGAGTGTCATGACCTTCTTTCAAAAGAACGTTACTAAAAGTGTTATCATTTGACGTACTTCTGTCGTAAGATGGTAATGTTGGGATGGAAATATTAGATTGTTGAGATATACTTCTACCTTGAGGTGGTGATGTATTTGGTTTTGGCAGGCTTGGTAACATAGGCCTGTTATTTGTGTCACCTGTGTAAAATGAATTGAAATTCTGCCCCTGTGGTATTATATTAAAACTCTTGTCTTTATTCGTTGAAGAACCATTTATAGTGTCATTTTCTCCGGCTCCTCCTTCTTTAGCTCGCAAACTATTGTTGTTGGAAGAATGGATCAAATTATAGATCGAAGAAGTTGTACGTTGGTATCCTGGAATGTTATTCACATTTAGGTCGTTGCCATTGGATGAATCATGTGCCATTTTGTCTAAATCGATTACTAGATTAGACAATAACAGAGATTTTGAGTTCCTTGAAGATTCGGAAAATTGAAAGAAATGTCCTTTCAGATTGTATGCATAAACCTTAAAGAGGAACAAGGAATCACAAAGTAATTATATTTAGGATATATAAATAGTGTTCACTCTAATGTAATCTCAGTACAGTTTTTTTGGTAGTAAGTAACCTCTTCAAAGAGTGATACGTGATTATTAATGTCTTGGAAATAGATCTAATGGGTATCGACACCAACAATCCCAAAGTTGTCGTTGCAGTTCTTGTTGGAAAAAAAAAGTGTAGCTGATGATCAGCTATTTTCAATGGATGGTATAATTGCACCTTATTGCTAATAAGAAAACTTGGTTCAATACGACGAAAAGAGGGATCTTTTCTAACTAAACAATAACAAAAATAAGTGTATTAAGTAAATACTTTAAAATATTGATGATGCATTTACTCTTCTCCTAATTTAAATTTTGAAGTAATAAGAGAGGGAAATGTACGAAAGACGCCTAACCTCATTACATCAAATTTCTCTATGGTAACGATTATTAATGTTAGAGCTGGATCACACATATTAAAAGTGTACAACATGGTCGCGCATAGCAACAGTAACACCAATTTATTCGTTTCTGTAGTTTCCGAGGAAAAATTGTAAGCAGTTTGAAGAACTTTCTTTAAGAAAGAAGCGTAGTAAAACCGTTTCACCCGTGGAAGTTCTAAATTAGTCTGTATAATTGAAAGGGGCGAAAAAAGGAGTGAAAAAAGAAGAAAAAAATTTTCGGCCCCAAAATTCAAACTGGAGTTTTTCAATGGATAGTACATATAAAATGTTTATCGGTAGAGTGATGAAATCGCCTAAGTGGCCAAAAATTCTTTAAATCCACGTGACGGTTGAACTTTAAAGTTGTCAATGACGGATGACAGCTAATAATAATGGTGAATACTTGAGGATACATTTGGAAATTTTTCTTCCAGTTAGATAGTAGTGTCAGTTATAGATAAATTGATTTTTTGTTACTTGTTAATTTATAGTTCAGAGGTTCCATATCAGAGGATTGAGGTGATATCATAAAGGAAATAATGTTATACAGCTCAGTTTGCAATTTGGCCATATTCGTTAATAACAAAGCTCTTAGAGCGTTGTGATTGTTACCATTTTAATGATGGAAGTAGTTATATATCTGAATGAAAAACATATTCTTAGTCGTAATTTAATTTCAATGACTTCTTTTCCTTTTTTATAAAAAAAATGTATTAAATTCGATGGATATCTCAGCCAGTATCTATTTTATCACAGAGAGCAAATATAATAATAGTACTAGCTGGTCATTACTGTATACCATAATATTATTTTCTGTGATATGTTATTTTAGCCTTTCTATTTTTATTCGCACTAACATAAACTGATACATATTTCTGACTTAGATACAAACAAATAGTATTCATATTGAAAGACAGTAAATACAGTAAATTAGATAATAAATAATGGAGAATATTACCATAAACTTCTATCTTAAACAAGGATTCCAAGTTTTTAATCGTTTCTTGTTCAAAACACACATCAGTAATTTCCCTTACAATTTTCTTTGTATTATAAACATATCAAAGCAAAAACCTGTTGTAACGTAGTTCAGCACACTTAACGTCGTTCGAACTATTGAGCATATTGTAATTTCAATTATACCTTTATTTATTTCTCTAATGAATGTTATTAAATTAGTTCCAAAAATAAATAGCCGCTGACCAGGCTAACCAATTATCTTAAGTTGAAAGTCGCCTCCGTTTCGTGAAAAGTTACAAGGCCCAAAAAGTTACCCCGTCGGATTAAAAAATTTTCTTTTAAAAAAACTGAAAAATTTCTTACTGTGATGCGATGAGATGAGCATCAAGCTAAGTTTAGTAGGGCTATTATTATTACACGTTGAAATCACCCATTTAAAAGAGAAGATGTTGATTTGTTCATATATATGTACATATATATATATATTTGGGAATAGTTTATTGTCTTGATAGAGCAGCAACAACCAGAACATAGTCCATACCGATGTCAACTAATGAACCAGCTGCCAAATTGAACTCTACTCCGGAGATTCTTCTACGTAAGAGAAGAAATGCTGATAGAACCAGATTAGAAAAACAAGAATTAGCTAGACAAAAGAATGAAGACAGAAAGAAGACCAAGCAAAAAAATAAGAAGAGATTCATCAGAGCTGAAACTCTTGTGTCCAAGACTCTAGCTACAGAGAGAGAGAAGGAAAGAATAAAAAGAATATCCAAGTTGGAATTGAACAAAACCAAGAAATTAAATGGTGCTGATGCAGACACCATTCATTTACCATCTGAAAAAGATTTTATTTTGAAGATCACAGAGAAACATTCCAAAGAAGAAGCTAATGAGTTGGAAGAAGGTATTGATGCCGATGATGAAGAAGACAACATTATCAAGGAAAAGATTGTTTACAACGGTGAACCAACTCTGTTATTCGTCATTAGAGTAAGAGGGCCAACTGCTGTTAATATTCCAGCTAAAGCCTTCAAGATCTTAACTTTATTAAGATTGACTGAAGTAAACACTGGTGTCTTTGTTAAGCTAACAAAGAGTGTATACCCACTTTTGAAACTAGTTGCTCCATATATTGTCATTGGTCAACCTTCTTTGTCATCTATCCGTTCTATTGTTCAAAAGAGAAGTAAGATCATGTACAAGAGACCAGAAGAAGATCAAGAGAAAGAAATTCAACTAAATGATAACAACATCATTGAAGAACAACTCGGAGAAACTGGTATCATCTGTATGGAAGATATAATTCATGAGATTAATGCCATGGGTGAGTCCTTCCAAGATGTTACTTTCTTCTTATTGCCATTCAAGTTGAACAGAGAAGTATCTGGTTTCAATTCTCTAAACAGATTAAAGAGAATCAGACAGCAGGAACAAGAAGCTAAGTACCGTCACCACTCTAACTCAGCCGTTGCTCCAATAGTACAAGTGGATATCAACGAATTGATTTCAAAGTTAAATTAGTTGTTAGAGTCAATATCAGGTACATATTTCTATCTCTGCACCACACTCATATATAAAAGTCATTATATCAAATACTGTATATTATTCATAATAGAAATAAAGAAAAAGAAATTAACATGATCCTGGTTTAAAAACAACCAATTTTGTATTAACTGGCATTCGGTGGCATCGTCATCAATTATCTCAAGGTTGGTGCGATGTGAATTTCCTTAGTTTTATTTAAAATCTCTCCGTAAAATATACCTCTCTGAGCATTCAAGTTAAATTATCAAATTCAGGAAATTAGCTGTTATGACACATTCGACTAATAATACTTTGTAAGTATTTTAATTAGTGTCACATGCAGAGCCTTTGAATTAAGATCATTGAGTGACGCTATCGTGGATCATCTTATCATGTCTGGTGCTTCTAATTTCTATCAGAAGCGAACGCCGTCAACGGATATTTCCAACTCCTGTAACCACCATCCCCGGTACCGGACAGCGGTGAAGCTCGCTGCGAACCAAAAAATAGAAATTCTAAGGACCTCTCCCAGATGTTGACTACTACAAGACTACGCACGCTCATTAATAGTAAGGGGGGAGGAACGGTTGGAGGCAGATGGTAAAACTACAGACCACATTTCTATTTAGCTCTCTCTCAAAATGAAACTAAGAGGATATTCATGCAATTCTTTCTTTGAACAAAAACTAAGAGATGTTGCAAATTGGTGACTTCGCTCAAAATTTCGTGACTCAATAGGTAAATATTGTATTCTTTCAATAGATTATCAAATTTATATAAAGAACGAATGGTTTGACCTTTTCTATTTTATTCTTTATTTTTCATTATATGGAGTTATGTCTTCTTACTCCCTTTATGTATTTCAATTGATTATATAATTCTTCGTATAGTTCTTACTGGAGAATTCTAAGTAAAACAACAATAATAATACTTATAATATAATGTCTACTGTTACTAAAACCATTGTAGTCCTACCAGGTGATCATGTCGGTACTGAAATTACCGATGAAGCTATCAAGGTCCTAAACTCTATCAGTGAGGCTCGTCCAAATATTAAATTTGAATTCCAACATCATTTAATCGGTGGTGCTGCCATTGATGCTACAGGTGTTCCATTACCTGATGAATCATTGGAAGCCTCTAAGAAAGCTGATGCTGTCTTATTAGGTGCAGTTGGTGGTCCAAAATGGGGTACTGGTGCCGTTAGACCAGAACAAGGTTTATTAAAGATACGTAAAGAATTGGGACTATACGCCAATTTAAGACCATGTAACTTCGCCTCTGAATCTCTTTTAGAGCTATCACCATTGAAACCTGAGTACGCTAGAGGTACTGACTTCTGTGTTGTTAGAGAATTGGTTGGTGGTATCTATTTCGGTAAGAGAAAAGAAGACGACGGTGATGGTGTCGCTTGGGATAGTGAACAATACAGTGTGCCAGAAGTTCAAAGAATCACTAGAATGGCTGCCTTCATGGCCCTACAACATAACCCACCTCTGCCAATTTGGTCTTTAGATAAAGCAAACGTTCTAGCGTCTTCTAGACTATGGAGAAAAACTGTCGAAGAAACCATTAAGAATGAATTCCCAACTTTAACTGTGCAACATCAATTGATCGATTCTGCTGCAATGATCTTAATCAAGAACCCAACTAAGTTAAATGGTCTTGTCATCACCAGTAATATGTTTGGTGATATTATCTCTGACGAAGCCTCTGTCATTCCAGGGTCCTTAGGTTTACTACCATCTGCATCCCTTGCATCTCTACCAGACACAAACAAGGCATTCGGTTTATATGAACCATGTCATGGTTCTGCTCCAGATTTACCAAAGGGTAAAGTCAACCCAATTGCTACTATCTTATCTGTCGCTATGATGCTAAAACTTTCTCTAGATATGGTTGAAGAAGGTGTCGCCGTTGAAAAAGCTGTAAAGAAAGTTTTGGATAGTGGTGTCAGAACTGGTGATTTACGTGGTACCAACTCTACTTCTGAAGTTGGTGATGCTGTTGCCGCTGCTGTAAAAGAATTCTTATAGATATATCAAAATTAAATTAAATTAAATAAGTGAAATGACCCTTTAAAAAAATATAATTCATGAATATAAAAACGAACAGTTTTATGCAATTGTATGTTGTTGATGATGTTTTTGATTATTGAAATAATTATTTACAATTTTAAGTGAATTAAATACGATTTTTATTGTTTTGGAGAACTAAATTAAACAGTAGAACTTTCCAATATATATATATACTTTTTTTTCTCTTTTCGGTTTTTTAGTTTTAATGGCCTGACCATTCGATAGAATCCAGATCAATACCTTCTTGGACCATTTCCCATAGTGGAGACAATTCTCTTAAAAACTTTACTCTCTCAGAGATGGCCTTGATAACGTAATCAACTTCTTCCTCAGTAGAAAATCTACCGATACCAAATCTAATAGAAGAATGGGCCATGGCATCATCCTTACCTAAAGCATGCAAAACGTAAGATGGTTCTAAAGATGCAGATGTACATGCAGAACCAGAAGACAATGCAATGTCTCTTAAAGCCATTAGTAATGACTCACCTTCAACATAAGCAAATGAGACATTAATACAACCAGGGTAACGATGTAATGCAGAACCATTTAAGTTTGTATGGTCATTAGCCAATAAACCATCGACTAATTTCTTTGATAATCTTTCAATATGTTTTTTATCGTTTTCGTATTCTTGTTTCATAATTCTTGCAGCTTCACCGAAACCTGCTACATTTGGTGGTGCTAATGTACCAGATCTTAAACCTCTCTCTTGACCACCACCTGAGAATAGTGGTTCTAGTCTTACTCTTGGTCTTCTTCTAACATATAAGGCACCAATACCCTTTGGACCATAGATCTTATGACTAGAGATCGATAGAAGATCGATATTCATTTCATTCACATCAATTGGAATCTTACCATATGCTTGAGCTGCGTCGGTATGGAAGTATACTTTATGTTTCTTACAAATAGCACCAATTTCCTTCAAGGGTTGAATGACACCAATTTCATTGTTGACAGCCATCACTGATACTAAACAAGTATCAGGTCTGATTGCATCTTCCAATACCTTCAAATCTACTAGACCATTTGCATCGACATTTAAAAACGTGACCTCGAAGCCTTCATTCATCATTGCTCTAGCGGCCTCTATAACACATTTATGTTCGGTCTTTGTGGTAATGATATGTTTCTTAGTCTTACTGTAAAATCTAGCAACACCTTTAACAACCATATTATTAGATTCTGTAGCACCGGAAGTAAAAATGATTTCCTTTGAATTAGCGTTAATTACATCTGCAACATATTCCCTTGCAGCCTCAACAGCTTTATTAGTCTCCCAACCATAAGAATGTGTGTTAGAATGTGGATTACCATATAACCCTGTGTAATATTTCAACATTGTATCCAGGACACGAGGGTCTGTTGGTGTCGTTGCTTGCATATCTAGATATATAGGTCTAGTACCATATCCTGTATTTTCTCTATAAGCATGGTTCAAAGCGGTAGTGCCGGAACTAATACCATCTTCTGTACTCATAATAGAGTTGCTGGATGTACGAATATTCGATTGTTCCTTGTTAGCAGCCTGAACGTCTGTATGTGTCTCGATAGAGAGACCTTCATCAGATCCTAATGTCTTCGCAACACCTGCGGCTGAAGCTGCATATTGTCTTGTCAAAGACGTACGCAAGCTTGAACCTAAAGCATTTCTTGAAAAGGTAGCAGTAGAACTGGCGATTCTGGGTAGCCTATTATTACTCCTCACAAAAGCTAATCTCAACATTATTTTTTAAAACAAATTATGCTAATTTTGAGTATATTGTGTTTCTTATCCTTCGATATACAGATCCTAATATTATTTATTATATTCAGATCTTAAACACCTAAAATACTAAACAAAACAAAATAATAAAAAGTCTTACTTTGTTAGGTACAAATGAATTTAAGAACAACACTAAGAGATATATTAAAAAAATGTAAAACCTATAAATATATACTTTTTATCTTCCAAATTTTGAGATGACCAATCCTTATGATTTGTAAGCTTCCCACATTATATCAAAGTTCTGAAAGGATGTCCCTACTTTGATATTGAGTCAATATCAGCAAATGGCAGCTGAAATTTCAGCGATAGAGCAAATCTGCACTAAAGAAAATGCGGCGGACAAAAAAAAAGGGTGCGGGCACGTCAATGTCACGTGCAAGTGTCATGTTGCACGGCTGGAAATACCGGTTTGTGTACAAAGAGAGTAAAGTAATTCATCCTATGGGTGGATGGATGGGTAATTGATTAAGCTCTGCTGGTGATAATGTAATGTTTACCTACCCTACGTCTTCTGGCGTATTTCATGATGAAGGAGTCGATCTTTAAGTGTTTCACATTGAGTTCTTCAATGAACGGCTCGATATCCCGGAGATCCCAGGAGGATTGCAACTTGAATAATGTCTTGAATCGGTCCTTGGGATCCATTGACAAAGTGTTACGTGCAAAATATTGGATTTGTTTTTCTTGTGGTTGATAATAATGACCTCTCAGCATAGTCATGTCTATATCGCAAGGAAAGAAAGGGGGGAATTGAGACCTCCATTGTAACATAAACTCATCGATTGGTAAAGCACTCTTATTAACATATTTTTTAAGTGATTGAATACCATACCATTTAGCAATAGCCGAATTGTTCAATTCCCATGTAGGTTCCTGGGACGTTATATCAGTCTGTCTACCGAATTTGTTCAAGACAGTTTCGACAACTTCTACGGTGTACGGGTTGAATCCGCTGTCCATGTCTTTATTTACAGCCTCGTATGAACTTTTCAACTTCAATTCGTTAAGTTTCATAGATTCTGCCAACACACTCATTAGTGTGACATGTAATGCTTTGCTTATAAATTGTGAGCTCAGGAGACAAACTTGCCCCTCTATCGTGGAACCACCTAGACTATGCCATTGTGCTAGAGCTTCTCCCTTTGAACATGGAGACTTTTTTAACAAGTCCTCAAAGATAAGCCCCTGTTGATGCTTCGGAGGTGAGAAATCCTTTTCACCGTCGTATATTGGTACAAAATCGAGATGTAGACGCCCCTCTGTATCTATCGTCTCGTATTCATAAGTTGTTCTTGCAAACCCAATGTAGTCAGTAATTGGTGGAGGCAAACCAAACAATGACGATGGATCAATCACCATAGAATTATCTACAACGCCTTCATGCATGATCATGGACATATTGGAATGGTCCTTCTGTCTCACAAGCCACGTCTTGTCCTCAGAGCATAACACTACATGAGATTTTTCATTATCTAGAGATTTGAATCGTAATCCTCTACACGTATCTTTGTCCTTAAGAACATGCATTAGATCATCATTCAATTCGATCAGTTTATAACTTATGTTACTATTTTCTTGTTTCAGTTTAGAATACAGGTTTATTGACATTTGTAGAGTGTGCTTTATCAAATTTTATTGTGTAAGTGCACTATAAGTATATTCTAACCAAAATATTGAGCGATAATAGAGGCCCGTCTATAATATAATATAAGTTGACGACTGTTCGAAGCAATATACGTAGTTTAGAGATCGTTTATTTTATAGCTCATCGACTTCGTTCACGCATCGACACGTTAGCAATGGTTCCTTTGTATTACACGTCCTCCAAAATATTGTTTCGAGACCTACAACGAGGTGAAAAAATTCGTTACCTGTTCAGGAAATTTGCAAAACAAACAAACAAAGGACTTTTTTCAGACAAACAGAGCAACGATGCGAATGGCAGGATTTTACTTCTTGATCTGATTAATGGATGTCATGTAGACAGTTGAGATTACTAACAGTAAGGCAAAGAGGAACTCTATATTTTAACTTACCAGTTCATTATATATATTTTACATGTAGAAATATTGATTGCTACTTCTATAAATTGACGTTGTACAATAACATACAAGGTTAAACAATTTTTTTCTATTTTTTAAAATTGAGAATACTACATAAAGCTCACCAATAAATCTTCATTTTATAATAAAACTACATCAGGAGCATTATAAATATGGTTTTACAGGAAGAAGGAGCCAATGAATTTTCATCTTTATACTCCCATGAATCTAATCTCGACAAAAATATAGATAATTTGGTGGAAAATAATGAAGTAGATGATCCAACTACTATCGAGCCTAAATCACAACCTCTTAATAAAAAAATTATATTGTTTAATAATTATCTTAATGATACAGATTCTAACGGCACGAAGAACTGGAAGAATATTAAGATATATTGGACTCAAAAGGTCTTTGATGAATCTAATATATTGACAAGCCGTGACGATATTTTATGGGGTACGCTTATCATATGTATACACCACAATAAAACAACTGATACATATAACTGTTTGATATTTGATGACTTTGGTTTGACCACAATAGAGTCAGTTGATACTACTACGGAATCTCCCTATTATCCTGCGATTGAGAATCTAAATTCTAAAGACAAAGATTCAGAAATAAAAAGATGTATTGCAGTTGTTATGTTGCAACGATACTCAGAATTAACTGTTAAACAAAAGAATCAACTAAAATCGATGTACAATGAAGAATCTCTTTCAGATTATGATAATGTGCATGCTGGTCAATTGGCTAGTAGTTTCACCGAGTTTAAATCTATATCGCCCTCTCTATTAGGTCAGAGAGTCATTTCTAAAGGTTTACTTGATCAGCACAATGTTAAATCAACTTTATTAGATGTAATTTATCAAAGCAAAGAGTCTACTATTGAACTGAATAATAGGCTTGTTTTCCACCTTGGTGAACAGTTGGAGCAATTATTTAATCCGATTACTGAGTATTCACCAGAACAAACAGAATATGGATATAAAGCACCTGAGAGTGATACTCCAACAGAGGAGGATAGTCCATTAATTAAAGCTATTTGTAATGAATTGTTAGAAGTACAATCCAATTTCACATTTAATTTGGTAGAATTTTTACAAAAATTCTTAATAACATTAAGAGTACAGGTTTTGAATAGCGATATTGAAGGTTTATCCACTGTCAAATTGAACCGTTTGTTCCCACCAACCATTGATGAGGTCACAAGAATTAACTGCATTTTCCTAGATTCTTTGAAATCAGCCACCCCATATGGATCATTCGAAGTACTAAAGGCTTGTAATTTAACGATACCATACTTTTATAAAGCTTATACGAGACACGAAGCAGCTACTAAGAATTTTAGTAAAGACATAAAACTTTTTATGAGAAATTTTGGGGATATTATGCCAAATAATGATATATATACGGAAATGAAGCTAGAAACAATAATAAAAGGCCCTCAAGAAAAATTACTAAAACTAAAATTAATACTTGATAGATTATACAAAAAAAAAGAATGGTCTAAAGAGAATCTAAAGGCTGCAGGAAAATATTATAATAATATCATTGATATTATTAATTCGTTTGGTCATTTAGATGCTCCTATGAGTTCATATAATACAAGGGTATTCACTCCGTCAGGGAAAATCTTGACTGAATTGGCCAAGGGGTGGCCTGTAGAACTGCAGTATAAATGGCTGAAGAGACGTATCGTTGGCGTATTTGACATTGTTGGAGCGTGTGAGCCGTCTAAAAGAAAATTGTTGGTTATTTTCAGTGATTATATTGTTTTCCTCAATATTCTTGATTACCAAAAATATTATACTTCCGATAAATCTAATAAAAAACCTCTGATTTCAGATATTTTAATGAATTCCTTAATTAATGAACTTCCATTACCTCCAAAAATTCCAAAGTTAGAAGTTGAAAAATACTGTTATATTAATGAGATTCATACTTCAGTGACGAATAACAACATTATTAGATTCGATGCAATTGGCGCAAAAGAGAAAGGACCTTTCTCTGTGATATGTAAGCTCGCATCTAAAACAAATAATGCCACATATATTGCAGACTTGATAACCAAAGCAAAAATTCTAGAGAAGGATACTGCTTTCCACTTGTTTAAATCGTCCAGTGAAGAATCTATTCTCTATTTTACAGCACATGAGCTGGAAGCTTATAACAGCGAAAGAATAAAATCTAAATTTGGGTTATTCTTAAACATGGATGTTTCTAAAGAACAATTGATTGCGAATAACCTTCATTCGGCTGTTTTTGCCAAGTTCTCCAATCTTAGTGAATCAAACAAAGTTCATCTGGATCTGATCAGCATAAATGATAATGAAAAACGACAAACAAGAATAATTCCCGCAGAAAAAATGGTTTCAACCCTCATTTCCTTGTTGGCAGTCGAAGTACCTATCTGTTATTCATCAATTTTTTCAAAGGAAGCCTTAAACCTAATTAATGTTAACGGCGTTGTAACAACCCAACTTTTGGAGAGTGACGAAGTAGATCAACCTTTAAGTGCGGAAGTAACATCTCCAAATTTATCCCTTGAAATAAACGAAGAAACTAAAAAATCATATGGTACAATAACAACATTCAGAAGTGATGTAAGTGATTTGGTGGATGTTACTGATAATAAAAATGATGGTAGCACTTCCGAACAGAGAGTTAAGAATGGTAAATCTGATCAGAAAAGGAAAGAAGAGATAAGAAAAAAGGATAATCTCAAAACAGATAAGAAGAGAACAAACAGAAATGATAAGGCCCAAACCAGGAAGTCGAAGATGGTACCCAAAAAAAATGTAATAGAGAAGAAACCAAAAGAAAAAAGAAAAAACAAGGGCTTTTTTGGAGCAGTCAAGAGTATATTCTCTAGTAGTAATAAAAAGGAAAAGAAACAAATAGGAAAGCCTGTTATTATAAATCAAACAAGTTCAAAAAAGAACTTGGATGTGAAGCCACGTCCTAAATCGAAATTAAAACCTATAGATCCTGCTGAAGAAGAATTAATAGTTTCTGATAGGCAACCAGAAATACCAAAAGAAAAGACCAAGAATGTAGAAGCATTATCAAAAAATGATAATATTCGGATAAGTTCTGTTGTCCATAATGCAAACTTTACAGAGACGTTATCAGATAAACAAGAAGTGGATAAGAATGAAGAAATAGAAAATAGTATTCCGAAAGTTTCCCCTGCTTTTAGAATTACAGAGAAAAAGAAAGAACTACCACAAATTCCGATTAATATCGAAAAACATAAAACTTCGGATATTAGTGAACAACCACTCGAGTACCAAACAAATGGTGCAGAGGAAGGTGACGATACAGATATCAAGTTGGCTAACCCAATTATGCATCAGAGTCAATTATTTGAAGATGACTTGTTCGGAGATTTTGTTTCTGAAAAACCTAAGGAGAACGGGGAACAAGAAGTGTTAATGAAGTTACACGAGAACATAGACAACTTAACTAATGATCATAAAACTATCAATATGGAAACTTTAACACCAAATGATGAGATACATGTTCCAACTGAATCAGTAGACTATAAATCTGAAAATTTGAGTTCTAGCGATGTCAAGTTGGAACCGAATGATGAAATAAATAATGGATTATTGGTAGAATTAGATAAACCTAAGTTGAAGAAAAAGGCACCAATATTCCCAGAGATAGCTAAAATTATTCCACCTAGGTCAAATATTAAGTTTAAAAAATCACCTTCATTCGTAGAATTGTTCAGAGACATGAGAATCGTCCTAGATGACAGTGATGCCAAGTACAACTGGAAAAGACTATCCACCGAGGTCTCCTTGAATGAGAAGTACCTTGTGAACAATGATGGTGCTAGCCATGGCAACATTGCAACAAATAATGGACTAAACACTATTGCTGAGAAATCATATAATATTCCAGCTCCAAGTTCTCCCTTAATAAAACTCGGCAATGCCGAAAATAGATCACCCAGTAGGCCATCACCACAGAAAAGTGCAGGGTCACCTTTCAGAGCTTTGGCACACAAGAAACTTTCAGACTTAACCGTGGGCGATGTTGAAAACTTCGATTCACCTCCTATTAATGATAGCTTATTTACAGCACAAAATCACGAAGAGTATATACAACAAAATATACTGTCAAAAGTTGGTAATAGCACACCTTTAGGCTCTCCAACAAAACCTGGTGCATTATTTAAGGTGATTAACAAATCTCCAACGAAGTTTGTCACTAAACATTCTAAGAACGATACTCATAACTTTTCCAATAATCTTCAAGAAAATAGAAAAGTTATCCAACTTAAAACGATGGATTCAGGAATTCAACTGAAAACCCAAAAATATGTTAACGATAGTTTGATTGGTGATGATAAGAACGCGGTATCAGACTTCTCTTTTGCTTCTAACTTTAATGTTGATAATAATAGACGTTGGGTTCAGTTGAATGTTAACTCCAAAGAAGACCTTCTAGATGAGACTTTCTATACACCTCTAGAAGAAGCGTCGGAATCGTTTTCAGATCCAATCTTTGGAAAGGCTCCTATTATATTAAATCCGACTAAAAAAATTGCAGTGGCTAATAACCTAATGGATAGATCAATTACAAAGAATAATATACCCATCAAAAAAAAAAAAATTGAACACAAAGACAAGGACAAGGACAAGGATGAAATTTTGGATGATCTAGAGTTTAGTTCATTCGATATCACGTTCAACACAACAAACACAACCAATGATGTATATTCTACTATCCCAAAGGAATCAAATGTTGGTAAAAATATTCTATTTGGGCTAAATTCAGATAATATTCCAAAAATGGATCCCCCAATTGTTTACAGGTATTCTAAGGAGTTATCTTACAATACTAATGAGAATAGTCAAACTCTAACTCAGAATTTCAATAAGTCAAGTACTGAGTTGAAAGCCAGTGACTATGATAATGATGATGAACCCTTTTGGATATCGCCAAGTAAAGTAGATTTTACAACAATAAGCAAGTACACCAGTAAACAACCTACCAACAAGACTACATTAAATCCGATCAAATACAACACAGAAGAGGTTACCACTTTAAACCCCCAAGGCAAATCTATAACTAATAAAGAAGATCCAAATATTATTCACGATATGTCATTTGCATTTTTGGGTAGTCTTGTTGATATTGATGGAACTGAGGATGGTTCTGATACGACATCAAATTTTATGAATGACAAGCCAACACGGTTGCAATTTAACTAAGGTCAAACATTTTCAAAATCCAAACATAGACATTTAAAACTAATTAGAATATTCAAATATATACGTATATATGTATGTATAAATTGACGTATTTAATTTATTAATATTATTAAAATAATTCTTACTAATTCGAGTTTATCTATATGAACTAAAATAAATATAAACATGGGAGCCAAATTCTTTTGACTGATAAATATATATATTGCATTTATTTTACTATTTTTATATATTATTGTAAAGAAATTTAATTTGTACGTTGTGCGAATGAGACAGATAAGTCTTGACCACCATAGTTATAATTATTTAGTTTACTGACACATAGGTCTGCGGAACTAATGTCTTCATAATCAACCACAGCAGTACCAGTTGGTGCCCCGTTGGAATCATATGTCAATTCAGCATGGTGCACTCTACCAAGACTTTCAAATAATTCATACAGGTCATTAACCGAGGTTGAAAGTGGTAGGCCTGTACAGTAAACTAAACTGTTCCTTTCACCATTTCCTACGACACCCTCAGAGAATGTAGATGGAGCAGGTTCTACAGGTAATATATTTTCATTCATATTCTCCGGTGGAACTTGTTCATCATATATTAATCTGTCATTTGGTTCGTGGTAAGATTCACGACGTGGTTCTCTAAATTGACGGTTCGAACGCCCTTCTCTTACTTCAAGTATTCTACCTTGTAAATTATAACCGTTGAAAGTATCAATTGCTCTAAACATTTCTTCTTCTGTTGCGTAAAAAACATTACCGAAACCCTTGGAGTACCCATTGTAATCCAATTCGATATCTGCTCTTTGAACGTTACCACACTCTCTGAACAAATCCTTCAGATCTTGCCATGAGAAGGAATATGGCAAATTAATGATGAACACTTCGAAAGAAGGTGAACGTTGTTGTGGTTGTTGACGTGGAGGTGGAGGTGCAAAACCATAGTCTTGGTTACCGTAGTATGGATCATAGTTATTACTACCTTCGTATGCATCATTAGGTTGAATTCTTTCATGAATGCTTAAAGGTTCAGCGCGTTTATTTGGAGGAGGCTGATCCTGTTTGATAAACAAATCACGACCCATGAAGTTAACATTATTGAATCTATTAATTGCTTCGTCTACGGCAGCTGTATTTGTGAATTCTACAGTACCCATACCTTTATGGCGTCCCCTTCTTCGAATAATTTCAGTGCTAACAATTTCACCTACTGGTTGAAAGAAATCTCTCAGGTCATCTTCAGTACAATCAAATGATAAATTACCTATAAAAATACTGTTATCATAGATTCTCTCTGGCATCATTTCACGCCTAGCTGGCATATCCCTGAAGGAGTCACGACTTGGACCATATTCAAAACCGCCACGACTGCCACGGCCACCACGGCCACTACGGCCACCAAAGTCTCTTCTACCACCTCTTCTTGCACGTCTTGGTCTACCACCAAAACTTCCTTGCGCATCACTATAGTCAAAACTCATACGACGACGAGAAGGAGATCTGGATCTGCTACGCTGGTTAGCAGCATTATTGTAGTCTCCTAATGCTTGGTCCATATTTTAATAATAATAAAAGAAAAGATTGTCTTTTATTGTTTATAGGTAATAATTTTCGTCGAAAGTCTCTAGGCCCTTATTTTATTCTAGACAACAGAAATGACTTCCTCTTCCTTCTAGGTATACTTCAATAGTTATATATTTAGAATCGGAACAATAACAAAAGAAACGATGTTAATGTTTTAATACTCAGACAACATAATAGTACTTGCATCAAACCTTGAAAGGTTGCTGAACGTTTCTGTCAAGTTCTCGTGTTACCTACTATGGGTGCGAGACGTGTCTCTCCCCCATCCAAAAGTTTCATTATCAAACAAAACAAAACGAAGCGAAAAATTTTGGCTTCGTCAGCGCCGGGGAGGGAGGGACAACACTGCTCGTACAGAGTGATCTTTCATGAGTTTCTACTAAGATCAGATTGAAAGTTATAAATGATGTACTTTCCAACCATTTCACTTCTTTGCAGGCGTTGCAGATGCCATTGGGAACGGTAATACTAGTCTTCTTGGTACCTCTGTTTCTTTGTTTACTTCTTCTTCACCTTCAAATCTTAGTCTGCAAGTGCCATCTCTTTTGTTTCCGATGACTTCAGCAGGATAGAACGTTGTTGTCTCTGGATATCTTGCAAGTACCTTGGTTCCCGCAAGGTAATTGAGTGTCTTGGATCTTATGCTTGCACTTTTCAATGTTGGAATCAAAATCAACTCTTTCCAACTGCATTTAAATACTTTGCCAGTGTTTCCAAGTTCGTCAGGTTCGGGATCACGTACCTCGTACCTGATCCTATCGGGAAAAACCTTGATAACCTCACATTGGAACCATTCACCATCACCACCTTTACGTGGTTTATATGCAACTTCTGATCCAATAACGATAGGATCCAGAGAATTGTATTCGCTAACCCAGTATTGTCTACCTTCAATGGATCCATCGGCTCCAGTAACAGAGCTCGATATTGGCACTTCTGATTTGGATTTAGAAGTCACAATTGCGGCTGTTGACGAGACGGCAACACCTGCCTTTACATCAGTATTAGATTTACTATCCTTGCTTTCCTGGATATCCTCATTTTCTTTGTTTTCCTCTAGTTCTTTCTGTTCATCTAATATCTTTGTAAGATTATTTTGAATGGATTCTAATAATTCATTACCTTTATTGATATTCTGAAGGTGACTTTGGAATTCCAACAGATAATTTGGTAATTGATCATCAGATAAAGAATCAAAATTCATACGTTTAGCCATTGTGTCGTCATCAAATTGTGTTACTTCATTCGCATTATACATGTCCTGCAACGAAGACACTACCATCCGCCAGTAATTCTCTACCATTATTCCTAACTGTCTGGTCCTGTAGTTATTAATACGTAGTCTGTCAATAAGTATATTCCTAAAGAATAATATCAAGTTGTATATCTTTTTATTGTTCTTCTTATCTTCCCCTTTTTACCTTCAGTTGTTGATTTTATATCCTCTTCTCTCACTTAATGGATAGTCAATGAATATCACCAAAATACACGAAATTTTCAATTTTTGTCTTTTCGCTTTGCGATTTCTCTAAGCATGGAAGTGATGGGTGACACACTATTAAATTGGGTAATAAACATTAGAGACAGTTAATAACATCAGGCAGTATATCAGGAATTAGTCGCTGGTGGAGAGTATTTCCATGACTTTGATTTTTATAATAGTGGGGGTGTCAGTGGGCTTAGGTTTTTGTGGTATAGCATTCTTTTTGGTGCTGTCTGGGGGAGCAAAATCTGCAATAAGTTGTTTAGATTGTGACATTCCAAATTATAGAAGAAATTTGTGGAGTCGTTTACAGGAGTTAATAAAGTTGTATGTCTCGTAGATGAGATCAATACTTTTGACGATATTCTTTTCTGTAAATAAATATAAAGTACTAGTAATTATTTATGTAATTTATATGTAAATGATAATATTTGGAATTTTCAAAAAGGGAACAAATCGTTAATACTTGTAAACAAAAAATCAAAAGTGATAAACTTCAAACCTTTGTTATCATGAGAAATGTCTCAATGCATCAAGTATCGAGAAAGACCTAGAGAGTGTAGATGCACCAACAACTGTACAAATATAACAAAACTTATCATTTTCACAAATTGTAATCTTCGTGTTTAGCGGAAACAGTCATGGTAGAATTAGGTCTTAAGTTATTCAGAGTTATTGGTGTTACGGTAACAGGATTGGTTGTAGCTTGATTGTGAATTGTTAAAGCAAAGCAAATATTATATATTATTCTTATCTATTTATTGTATGTGATTTTATTATTATTATTATTATACATTTTTTAGAACGAATAAAATCTAACTTAGAATGTAAGTTCAGAATTTTCTGTCTTTATATACTAATTATTTTCTCGACATTCTGTTTCTCTTATTATTTAAACAATTATTACCTAAACGAATATTGATGGTAAAATTGAATATTATGCTAAATATGTAGCGGCAGCACTAAAAGGGCTAACATTAGCTTAACCTATCTGAAGGTGAAGGTAGCTAATATAAGTAGAATTTAGAGTGTGCTGCACTACCGTATATATAATAACACATGATATATACTGCATAATGTAGTATTTGTTCCCCCTACATTGGGTTTATTGGAGCTACATAGTCCAACGTTACTATGAACAAAAGATGAGCAGTTTAACAACAGCAACTCCGTTTAACACTAATCGTATCTTCTCGATTTCAAACTTACGTTTACAATAGTAATTAATATAACTGTTCTATTATATTTTTGTAGGTTGTACTTGACAGTCTTAACTATTCTAAAATAGTAATAATTAGAGGGCGTGTGGTCTAGTGGTATGATTCTCGCTTTGGGTTTTAAACTTGAATATGTGAGAGGCCCTGGGTTCAATTCCCAGTATGCCCCCTTTCTTTTTTTGCTATTTTTATATGTCACGTGACGTTTGAACCGGAAACCCTATAAAAGTTAGAATTTAGAACTCATCGAGATTGCATGAACATAGAACTATTTACCTTTCATTGAAGTTTTATTTTACTAAAATTCATTTAAAATATTTTAGTAATTATTTTCAGGAGTGATTACAATACCTAACCTATTATACCATGTATCAGTTAGCGATTAAAGATCAATGTGAAAATTTTCCAAAAGAGACTTATGAGATTCAGCCTGTAACACTAGTCAATATATTCGCAATGGGAAACTTGCTAAAACAATAGTTAATTTTTCAATATCTTTTATATCTTAGAAACTAATATATATATATGTATTTACGTTCATTTTTACCTATTTTTATTGCTGTAAGGTTCAGAAAACATTATTAGAATAGTGATAATAACTAGTCAATGTTAAGAAAATAAAACAAACAAACAATTAAACCAATTTTCACCTTTTAATTTCTTATATTTAATCAGATTAACCAGGTGGTAATTGAGAGATATCAACGATTTCACTAATTAAACTATCACTATCTTCTTCAGCTTCTTCATGAGAAGTCTTCAATGGAGTTCTTGGTAAAGCCATCATACCACTTCTTGTACATTCTAGGACACCGAATGGTTCCAACAACTTAATAAATGCAGATACACGAGTAGGTTTAGCAGCCAATTCAACAATACAATTGGTCTCTGAGATATCTACGATTTTACCACCGAAATTCTTAGCTAAGTTGGTAATATCATTCAAATGTTGATGTTTTAATCTGTGGACTTCACTTGGTAATAAGTTCGAAGGATGGTATTTTTCTTTTCTAATCTTAGAGATTAAACCTGCATTTGTTTCATCATGATGATGATTCAATAACAAATCTTGGAAATATTCAGAACCTAATAATGATATTCTAGCAAGAACCAATTCACGTTTCACCATTTGGGAGTTAGTATAGTTCAATACGGCATAAACAGGCACTAGATCTTCGATCTGTCTTCTAGCTTGTTCAATGATACTATCTTGACCTTGTAAAACGATAGTCATTCTACTTAAATCCTTAACTTCAGTGTTACATACCACTAAAGAATCGATATTGAAGCCTCTAGCAGCCAGTGTTCCCGAGATACGAGATAACACACCAGGTTCATTCTGTACCAGACAATTCAATACATGTTGATGTTTAGGCTGTTTTGATGGAGTTGGTGTATCATATAGAATGGAGGAGACAGCAGTGTTGGCGTCCCAAGCAGGAGTCTCCACGGTTGGCAATGGAGGTCTCTTTGCGTGTCTATGTAGTTGTTTGTAGGCCATAGCACTAGTTGATGAGGAACTATAACGAATAGAGCCACATGCAGGGCTGTTAGCCACAGTGGTTCTTAGAACACTTCTCAACATGATTTGATCGTTGTTCTTCTAATCTATCGCTCCCTTTACTATAACGAAACAATAACAATAAGACGAACCCTTAAACTTGTGTGATCAACATCAGTTCTATCTGAAAGGATTCTTTCTCATTTGCTTATATATGAAAACTCTGTCTCTGATTGCTGGATTGAGTCTTCTACTGGTAAATGGATCCCTCTCTGTTCTTTCTTTGTTTGTCCCGCAAATTTCAGATAGTGCGACCGGGATGGGCAGCGAAAGAGAGAGAGCGAGCGAGTTAGAGTGAGTCACTGTAGTGAGAGTACCAAGAACAAGAACAACAACAACAACAGAGAGAGAGAGAGACAGGGAAGCCGGTTCCGGAGCATCGGATGTCTTGATGGTGATGGCTGGGGACAGAGATTAGTTCAGTGTTCAGAATGTTGAAAATTTCAGATGTTTAGGTAATAATATCGTTCTATTTGTATATGTAGGATGTATAATGGTAGGAGGAGTTTTATGTAAGCGTGGCTGATCTGCTTAGGATAGCATCTCGAGTTTGGAACTGCAAAGTGCCAAGATGTCTTGTCTCTCTGACAAATTGATCTACAGTGAGTGATCCTTTACTGAGTAATTCGTTACAAAGTAGTATAGCGTCTGTAAGAGCCAGATCTAAGGATACAAAATTGTATAGGAGGTCATCAGCGGTCGTAACGATTTCATCAACGTCCTGAGGTGGCTGATATGTGTTGAGTCTAACGTCTCGAAATTCTTCTAATTCTTTCATTTGTATTGTTAGAGATTCTCTATGTCTTGTTATATTGTCATTCACATATTGCACTGCTTGTGTCTGATATTGTAAATTGTCATTGAATTTAGCTATGACATCCTTATATTTCACGGAATAATCAGTTATTTCATTGTTCATCGATCGTTCTGATCCAGTTTCTAACTCCTGTAACAATTGTTCTAATGCAACAAGTAATTGATCATGTTGTGTATCGCCGTTTAATGTCAATGAATCCATGAGATCTACTGCTTGTTGCTGTAGAGGGGAAGGTGGAGGTGTAGCAACTTTTGGTCGTGGTGGAAGTGCATGTGCAGACACCTTCTGTTGACCCGGTTTTGGAGGTAAAGGTGGTGGTGACGTTAATGTCGATGATGTCGATGGAGGTATCGTCGTTCCGGCCACTGTAATCGAATCTTGTGGAGTCTCTATTAAATGTGTACTTTCCAATTGTTCTATTGCTTGAATTATTTGCGCAACGTTACTGGTTTGTGGATTCCATTCATTGCAAAACATTGACAGATTTAACTGTGCATCCTTTTGTACCAATGACCCATACCGCTGTGATGAATCTATCTTTTCAATATCTATATATATCAAGGGAGATGTTGCTGGGTAGTCCTCTGGTAACCACACCAAGATAGGCACTCCATGGATCACACCATGTAACACCAACAGCAGCCGTGACAGACCATCAGAGTCCGTGAACACCCTTGTACGAGGACGCAATTGGCCGAATTGTGTCAATGTCACCATTGAATCATGGAACGTCGCTCTGGGGTCATGTTTGTATATGGGCTGAATCACTTGGAATAACCATTTCACTACGGACTCGGGAATCTCCGTCTTACCTTTGCCGACTATACTACTCATTGCTGACTGGTTCCTCACCTTTAATCGCACCATCTACATAAACTATTCTACCAAGATCCACTTTTATCAGAGGGGGTACAACCAAGCAAGTGTTCAAGTACGTATTACACTAATCCAAGTTTACTGTCAAAGAAACCGCTCCAGCACGTGACTGCGAGGCCCCAATTTTCCTTACTGCGCTACTGCCGCCTTTTTGTGCGAAATATTTTGGCTGCAAAATTAGCAGCCATTTTGAATAATTTAAAGAAAGAGAGACCAACCTGGAATATATATAAGAGAGAGGGAGATGGTGATTATGGTGATGAGGCGGTGAAGGTTCTTAGTTTCTTCTTGAGTGAACAGTAATAGCAGTGCAAGAATGAGTTTGTATGTATAGATGGCGGTGGGGTATTTCCCCCTTTGTTGTTGTTGTTTGTTGTTGTTTGTTGAGATTACTAACAAGATTTGTCGATGGGATGGGAACCCAGTTGATCAATAGATTGTCTGTGAGTTCCTTTTCTTCCCTTCTTTCTTTCAAACCAGTTATACAGTTGTCGGCGTGTTGGTTGTAGTGGTCATATCCTCCTATGTCTTCTGGATAATGGCTCCTAAGGAGAATAGAACGTATGTCTAAATTTTAAGTCTATTTTAAGTCTATTTTTGTTTTCATTTACTAACAATTCAATTGCAATGTTTAACATGATATCATTCCGTTTGATCTCATGCCTGTTATATATCGCACTTTCTTTTCTATTTGAAGTGTCTGGAGAAGTACAGTCATACTGGCTTTGGCTATGATGTATTTAATGTGGGCCATTACTTACCTGTGTCAATTACATCCTCTAGTAGAACCTCGTCGTTCTGATATGAGACCAGAATAAAATAAAATAAAATACTATAATACATAAATATACAATACAATACAATACATCTAATAAGTAACCCATACATCTATTCCGACATGTTACTACATAATAAGATGAAAGAACCTTTTCAAGCTGTTAAATATGTAGGGAACTGTACCCCTGGAAGAGAAAATCCATATATAGATATATGAATAGCTTACTCTTTCAGTTTGTGACTCTATTTTACAAGAGCGATACATGGAATCCCACGATCCATCGATAGAGAGCAGTCTGCGGTTGTATCAGTTTAGTGTGCAGACCGGCCGATCGATGGCTTATTCTCCTCCACTATTAGAACCCGTGATCCGTGGTGGTGTAGTAAGGATCCCGGGGCAGAAATGGGAGTGTCTCTTTTGGTAATAGGTTTTAGAAAGAGAAGGATCATAATTGAGGTGAAAATATATATGATTTACCACTTCGCACATATAGCCTTATATGTACATACAATTAGTTCCATAATCCCTTCTTGTCCTACCTCTCTATCCCAAAGCTACAAATCGTCAAATTGAGAGCTGAGTTTCAACTTATTCATCACAGGTTCTCTCCTTTTATATTGCGCGACTCTCCTAAAATGAAATATTTTTTTTTTATTTGGCGCTTTTCGCTGTTGGCTTGAGATAGTATTTTTATGCATTAGGGCTTCTAATAAACATTTATTAATACATACATACATTTATGAGTGATGCTGAGACGGTTGTAATTTTGGCTGGGACTTTAGAATACTCTGACATATAGCTATAACTCTCTGGGTGTTTTTTTTTTTGTTTACGATGGCACTATCTATTTTCCATCTTGCTCGATGGTTTAAATTGTTATTGGTTAGTATATTGATGTGGGGCGGGTCCCTGATAGGGTTGTTACTTAACGGTATTAACAGTTTTCTGTTTAGACCTGTGTTCATCACAGGAAAATGTTTGCTATGGGACCCTCTAATGATTGCATCAAGAGTAACTACATCGTTAGTTCTACTTCCGATAAATATTCCATTGTATATCGTCCTGGGAACATCATTTCAACGATTGGCATCCTATGGTCCTAGTTTCCTTAATGCTCATATCTTATTGACTCTGATACAATACACTATGGTATTATTCATTTTTGGTGTCATTATCGGTTCCTTTGTGGGTTCAGTCTTAGGTATGACACATTATTATTTGGGAATACCTAACGTCTATCTAGATTTATCATTATTGGGTCAATACGTGATTAATAAAGTTAAATCTTTGAAAAATCTGATAAATAAACCTATTTCAAATATATTACAAACGTTGAAAAATCTAGTGATGAAAGTATTTAGTCGTTCTGATAATACGACAACAACTATGAAACCAAAGGAATCTGATATGGATGCGCCTAAGATAAAAGTTCCTGTGGCGGTCCACTCAAGATCAAACTCCACTACGAGTGTACTTGATGTTGCCTCCGTGATGCCTAGTGATTTCTTCCAACCAGGGGAGAAACCCAAGGAATTGGTTCTTCAAGTACAACCTACGGTTCAAACGAAACAACAACATACGGTGTATAACACTCCAACGCAATCCCCACAGAGCTCACCTACTTTGTCCCCACAACAAGAACCAGAAGTCTCAAATGACTCGTCTCTATTGGAATCAGAACCTTCAGTAACTGAATTATGGGATAGATTTGATTCCATTGATAGTGCGGCAGTTCATGGTACTATGAGAACAGATAACACAACAATGCGGACTACAAGAGTTAGTAAGAAACCTCGAAGACATAGCGACACTTTCGCAGATCGATCTCAATAGTTACGAAATATACCCCCCAATTCTAGTATATTATATCATCTCTCAATCGACCATTTACATAAATATATTTATACTTCTATATATATATATATATCTATATTCCATACTATGCCGGCACAATATTGATTGTTGGCTATATAAACAATTTTGCATACAAAAAAGTAAATCGTTCACTGTTAAATATTTTGAAGAGCTTTTCCCATATTTTAAAACTGAGGGAATCAACAAAAGAAACCGTTTCGAAATATAGAACTTCAAAGTAAATACTAAATCATCTAGAAGTAGAGGTATTTACTGTACCATTATACATCTTTACATTAGATAATAACAGTCTCTTAAATATCAGCACACAAAGCTCTAAATGAATGTCAAGTGTTCGTCCGCTCAAAATCCTATCACAAGCCATCGCAAAGACTTGTTCTAGACATTACTCCTCACCATCAACGATGTCTACTTCAACCACCAATACACAGTCACAATTTTCCAGTTTCAAAAATACACTTTCCCCTTTAAAGACCAAATTTTATTTAAGAAAAGATGAAATTGAAATTATGCAATTACCATCGGAGTTTTATTTCACTTTAAAACAGAAGATTATGAATGCACAGAATCGTATCTTCTTTGCATCTTTATATCTTGGAAAATCTGAGCAAGAATTGATAAATTGTATTGATCAAACTATGGAAAGGAAACCAAATTTGAAAGTATACTTTTTATTGGATGGACTTAGGGGTACTAGGGAGACACCACATAACAACTCATCTGCATCTTTACTAACTACATTAGTAGATAAATATGGAGAAGATAGAATTAATTGTAGACTCTATAGGACTCCTGCATTTCATGGTTGGAAGAAAAAATTTATCCCCAAAAGATTTAATGAAGGGCTAGGTCTACAACATATGAAGATTTATGGATTTGATAATGAATTGATACTTTCAGGAGCAAATCTATCCAAAGATTATTTTACAAATAGACAAGATCGATATTATATATTCAAGAGTCTTCCTCTGACAAATTATTATTTTAAATTGCATCAACTTATTAGTTCACTCAGTTTTAAGATTGAAGTCATCCGAAACAGTGTCAATCCATTTGCTAATTATAAATTAGTTTGGCCAAAGGATAATATAGCTGTTGATCCAACACGCTTGGGAAATAAACATAAATTTCTTTCTGAATCAGCAAATGCTCTTGAACAATTCCTGCATACCGATCAAAATGTGGATCAAAAGATTAACATTGATAAACAAAAAGATTATCCAACATTAGTTTATCCAATATCTCAATTTACTCCATTATTTAAAAAATTCGAAGATAGATCTACTGAGAAATCTAGTATTCTATCTATTATATCCAATATTCATAATAAAACCCTTAATTGGATATTCACTGCTGGTTACTTTAACATGTTACCTTCAATAAAACATCAATTATTAAAGACACCTTCCGAAAATAGTCGAATCATTACAGCATCACAATATGCTAATGGTTTTTTCGAATCCAAGGGTGTTTCATCAAATCTTCCTAAAGCTTACCTTCACCTATCTCACAAATTCATGAAAAGTTTAGTCTTATACAACAAGACAAATCAAATCCATTTGATGGAATGGCAAAACGGAATTATCACAAAACCAGATGGCTGGTCATACCATGCTAAAGGGTTTTGGCTACTCGATGATACAAAACAAATTAAACCCTTTCTAACAATTATTGGTTCATCAAATTATACAAAAAGGGCATATTCCTTAGACCTAGAGTCAAATGTTATTATTCTGACCAAGGATGAAAGTTTAAGAAAAGAAATACAATCAGAAGTTGATCATCTAATACAAGATTGTCATGAGGTCACGATCATGGACTTTAATCAAGATGAAGACAAACACGTAGGTATTGGCGTCAAGATAGCCACAAAACTATTGAGTAAGAGGCTCTGAAACTCAGAATCTCATGAGTACCGGTAATAATTTATATAATTAATGAATGTTGTAGAATATTAAGTGGATGACACTTGTAAATAAAATGAAACAGAAATAAAAAATTATAATGCATGTATTAAATAAATATTATCAAACAAGGGCAGTACTCTTCTCACTAATCCGTGGAAGAGTAGGTTTATGTCCTCTATATACAAACTGTGCTTGATATAAGATTACTACTAAACATAGTAGTTCGGCGGATGTAGTTACTATTGGAATCGAATTAAATGGCCAATTCCAATATTCTACTGACTCTTTCATTGCTGTAATAGTATATCCGATCCACCTGACACAATCGGCAATAATCAATGTAAGGATATACCGACTAGAGATACCTGAACAACATTTACCCATCCAATTAATACATATCTGAGGACACAACGTTACCATACCTACCATATTTCCCATGACCCACATAATATTCAAATGGTCAAGATACGTGAAATGGTGAGGATCAACATGATAGAAATAAAATGTAGCAGTACCTACGAGTCCTAAAAATACAGTTAATGTGACTATACATATCATAGAGACTCCCTGATGTGTGTGCGATGTTGCTCTATAAAGCATTAATTGTTTCCAAATGGATAAATATGCTACTAACAAACAAATATTAGTTATCAAAAGTGTCATAGAGACCGGAATATCATCCCAGTCTTTATAAAACAGTGGAAATTTAGCGTACAGTTGCTTATTGACATAAATATTAAATTTATAATTGAATGATGCATATAAATCAACCGATAGTCTAGCTATATTTAGCACAGCGGTGTCATATGACAAACCGTAGATCGATTTATGCAGTTTGTTGTATCGCCTCTGATACAAAAGTGCCATTATAGACAACAAATTCCCTACTAGCTGGGTTACTAGTAATATCATTATTTGACTCACGATCTTTGTATGCGTTCCTACCTTGTTTTGTTCTGTCTTTTACCTCTGTTGTTAATATGTCACTTTTATATAGAAATTTTGCATGGAGAATAGAAGAGAGGGACCACATCGAAATTTCCCCTTTTAGCAAACAAACCTCCATAAGAATCCAGACAAAACTACCTCAAATTAGAAGGCAAGAATAAAACAAATAAGCTAGTATAAAGTACTATTTACAGATAGACCATACATTAAGTGTAATGGCACTGCACAAGATGAGCCATTTTTTCCATATCGACAATAGCCAAAGCCATGAAGTACGAATTATACATGTTTAAAGCCTTTCCAATCAAAACATTTGTAGAAAGAATACGCACCGTTATTTAGACTCATTACAAAATACTGTTTACTATCAAAACAATATCTATAATAGTTCTTCTCTAGCTACAGGAGGCCAGTTCTTTGCGATATATATTCATTGACGGTGTTACCACAGCAGAGGGTACCAATGTCTCAACAACAAACCGTTGCGTCTAAGTTAGACAACTTGAGCCCCTAACATTTGAACAGAATGCCAAACATTAATATTAACAACTGATGAACACCAATGCCAAATGCAATACGAAGACATCCTGTGATTGGTTTATGTCAACAGCAGCTTCATCTCGATGATCAAACTGGGGTGTGCTTATTAATTACGGGTGCTTTCGTGACTGAAATTTTTTGTACGGGCGATGAGCTTGCGTAAGCACAATAATAAGCAATAGTTGTAGTATATCGACACCCTTAAAGGCAGAACAGGGTGCCATATTTATCTGAGTAAGCAAATATCAATAGAATATCCATATATATATATAAAGGGTGGAGTTAACAAGATAAATATGATATGTGATATTTTGAGAAGATATTAATATGATTCTAAATTATTTTTATGTCTTTTTATTCCTTGGTAATCTATATCTCATCAAATAACACCCAAGTATAACATTAACAACAATGAAGATAGGTTATATAAAGCAAAGCTCAAGTGATAAGAGCCAAACAATTATCAATCTAACACCAGAGGATAAGGAAGACCTCTTTACGATATACCAAATCATTGACCCAGATGATGAAGTTATCATTAAGAAGATGTTTACCACAAAGCAAGAAGATAGCAACAAAAAGACTGTTACAGATTTGCATGAAATCAAACTGAAGGTTCTTTCATATGAATTTGATATTAAGGATGAATATTTACGTTATAAATGTGTCACTATTCCTGACGAGACAGGTGTTGCTAATAAAGATATATCCATCGGTAAATTCCTAAGTTTTAGTATAACATACACACACCCTATGACCATTTATAAAAATAATTTGAATAAATATGCTAAGAGGTTACTGCAAGATGCAGAAAATGCTATGAATAAATCCGAAATTGGTGCCGTGGTATTACAGGAAGGTATTGCTCACGTATGTCTTTTGACATCATCTTCAACCATTATGAAACAGAAGATTGCAATAACTTTACCGAAGAAGAAGAATGCTGAGGACGCTACCAAGTTTAATGATTTGAATGAAACTTTCTATAGACATATTTACGATGCGATGGGTGCTCATTTCAATTACAGTGAATTGAAGGTGATATTATTATGTTCCCCAGGTTTCTTTGCAGATGCCCTTCTCAAGCATATTTTGAAGTTTGCAGAACAGGACCAAAATGAAGATATTTTGAAGAATCAAGAATCTTTCCTATTAGCCAACTGTTCTACTGGTTATCTACAAGGTGTCGATGAAGTGTTAAAAAATCCGAAGTATGTCGAGAAATTAGAAGATGCAAAGTTCGTCAAGGATGTGAAGTTATTAGATGGATTCATGGAACATCTGGATAACGACGATAATATGGCATGGTATGGAAGATATGAAGTCTTTAAAGCCGCTAAACTAGAAGCCATAGACACATTATTAATGACAGACTCAATGTTGAAGTCAAATAATGTGGCAAAGAGAGAAAAATATTTAGATCTAATGGACTTAATTGAAGCTGATGGTGGAAAAGTAATTATATTCAGTACTTTACATACTTCTGGTGAAGAATTGAATCAATTGACTGGTTTAGCTTGTATTTTAAAGTATGCAATTCCGACCCTTGATGAAAGGAACGAAGAAGATGGTATTTCTGACTCTGAAGAAGAAGGTAATTCTGAATCAGAAAAGGAAGAAATGATTACTTCAAAGGCATAATACTATTATTGATGTATATATTCCAAACAATTGATCCCCCTTGCATTAGCATCTATTAGTAATTTTATATTTTTCTATACTACATAATATCCGCATATATATTGTTCAATTGAAGAATAGATTCTATTAATAAATATCAACATGATTTGTTTTAATTCAGTGTTGAAAGGGTTTGATTTTTGTTTGTTTTTGTTTTCATTTATTATAGGTGTTTTGAATAGAGTGTTATATACGTATATATAATATTGTGTCTGTATTTTGTTTTGTTTGCCATTAAATTAAATAAAAAAAATATAATTCAGTTTGTACTTGTAGTATTTTTAACTATTTTTAAGCAGCTTGTTGTTGTGCTTGTTGTTGTTGTTGCTGTTGCATTTGAGTAGATGATTGACGATTACTTGCATTTTCTTTTAATGCAATCAATTGTCTCGATCTGAATTTTTCATAATGAATAAACGACGTTGTTTCAATTAAATCTTGTAAATGTGTTCGAATCAAAAATTCTCTCAAATACACAAATTCACATTGATTTATATCTTCAACATTGATGGCACCCCAACGAGTTTTTCTACCTCTGACAGTTTCACCGTCAATCTCTATATCTTTCTCAGAACCAACCACAGCAAATGGAATAATAGATCTGATACTACTATTCAATTCAAGCTCATCTTCAGTCAGCTCTTCTAAGTCATAAGGATAGATGTTTAAATCATAATTCTTAAAATCGTTCTGTATGATTTCTCTATATGATTCTCTTTCTGTCATGGTCAAAGTATCAGCCTTACCAATGACAGGTATAACATTAGCAATCTCAGAGACTCTTCTTAGAGTTGCGACATCTAAAGGTGTCAAATGTTTTGTAGCGGTTGGTTCAATGAAATAAAGGATGACATGGACTCTAGTATCCTTAATGAATT
Organism: Maudiozyma barnettii; assembly: GCF_903064755.1. NCBI lineage: Eukaryota > Fungi > Ascomycota > Saccharomycetes > Saccharomycetales > Saccharomycetaceae > Maudiozyma > Maudiozyma barnettii. The sequence goes on from NW_024545247.1 coordinate 200,198, forward strand.
TTTCTCTCTGTGCTGTCAATTCCTTACGCAAATAGTTTGAATGTTGTTCTTTGATATATTTAACAATTGGCTCCCAGGCTTTATTGTTATTGATTTGATCACCAAACCCTGGAGTGTCAATGATATTAATGTTCAATTTGACTCTATCTTCGATCAAAGTATGTTGAGAGATCTTGATCTCAGTAGTTTGTGTGATAGGTAAATTTGAAATATCGTCACCTGTCTTCGAATCGACTAAATGAGAGGCAAACAGGGTATTGATCAAGGTGGATTTACCTAGACCAGAATTACCTACAACCATAATGTTGAATTGGAAACCTTTCTTCAATAATCTATGTTCGATCTGGTTAGTGATCGTGTCGAAACCGACATAGGAACTTGGCTGAATTTCGGACATATTTTTAATAAATAGCTGTTCTTCCTTTCGTAGTGATGTATGAAATTATGCAGTAGCAACAGTAAAAAACACAGGAGTAGTCTTTAGAAACAATTTTCTCTTAAGGATGTACTCACTTATAAGACATCAACCCTCTTTCTTCTCGAGGGTACCACAAACTGTAAACATTGGTCCTCTTACTCTCAGATAGAAAACCCGTCTCTGCCTTCAACAATAAAATTTTGAATGACAATTCGCACGCGTAAATGGCAGAAAGATTTAAAAATAACAAAAAATAGTGATCTATGGAGAGGGTAACACTGAATTCAAGGTATGAGAAACTGGTAGAAGTTCATCCAATGAAAGGTTATACTTATACATTACTTCTAGGTTTGAGAGGCTATGGAGTTGTCTACATGCGTTTAATGTCCCTGCTTTTGTAATACGAAAACATTAGATTAGTTGAGAGCGTTTCCACAAATTATTCGTTCTTTGTAACTATACAATTATCTTTTACTAAAGTTACAACAGTGGCTGATTGAAGGTACTCCCCAATCACATTGAAAACTATTATTTGTTTAGATAAAAAAATGAATGATGTTCTTGTTAAACAGAGTTAGAGTTGTTAAATTGCTCATCCTTTGTATATAGAAATGTTGGATATTGTAGTTTCAATAAACCCAATGTAAGGGAGACAAATGCTACTTACTATAGGCGGTATATATATATATATATATACAGCATTACAATACACTCTAATTCTAATCATATATTACCTACCTTCTCATTTGGGAGTTTAAGTTAATGTTATCCGTTTTAGTGCAACGGCTGTTTTTTTATCATTTTTGAATAGAATGATGAACCACTAGAAATATTTCTTTGAACCTCCCTAATATTCAAACTGAGATGGGAGCTAATTGATTTAACAAACGTTCTTTCTTATTTTATTAAAATAACAACAAAACTTGAAAGACTATCGCTCATTTTCTGGTTCATAGCATATTTATCCATTATTATTAAAATATCTTTGCAACCTTATCCTTTCTTGTCGGAAATACATTATAAGAATGATAATGACTAAGGTTATGATCTATTGATAGGTTCATCCTACAACAACTTACTAATGGATTACTTACACCACTCTCGAGTGAGTTTATAATCACGACAACGAGAAATCCAATTGTCAGAAAGTAAGAGTAATATGCACAACACTTAATTTCAATAGGTAAAGAAATACCTTTATGACAGAAACTATGTGGAATCAAGATATCTAAAATGTCCTAATAAGAACTAAACATTTATTAAGTAATAGTCGTTTAGGTCATAGTCGTTTAGGAAATAAGTTCATTACTTAACAATCGTTTAACCAATGACCGTTTAGGTAACAAATCAATTACTTGACAAGCGTTTAGGTAATCAGTTTAACAACAGCAACTCTGTTTAACAGATAAAAGAATAACTCAGCGGCTATTTTAAACAAAAAAAAAATTTCAAAAAAAATAACGACAACTGCAGGATTTGAACCTGCGCGGGCAGAGCCCAAAAGATTTCTAATCTTTCGCCTTAACCACTCGGCCAAGTTGCCTCAAAAATCTGAGTTTATTAGAGATTATTTAATACTATATAGTTTCTTGTACTGACACAATAAATATTTTTAGTTTATTGATTTTGTATAATTTGTTATAATATAGAAAGTGTGTTAAACAGAGTTGCTGTTGTTAAACTGCTCATCTTTTGTTCATAGTAACGTTGGACTATGTAGCTCCAATAAACCCAATGTAGGGGGAACGAATACTACATTATGCAATATGTATCATGTTGACGGAAATTATGTGAAATTGAGATATCTCAAATGTATTACAAAGCATGTTAAAAAATGAAACAAAATATGTGGCATTATGAAACAAAATATGTGGCATTATGAAACAAAATATGTGGCATTATGAAACAAAACATAATTCGAACCTCAATTGATATTGGAATAAAAATACATATAAAGACAAAGAATTCTGAACTTACATTCTGAGTTAGATTCTATTCGTTCTATAAATTATATACAATACAAATAATCACTTACAAATATAGGAGAAATATAACAATTATATTTTGCTTACCTAACATTAAAACTTAAGCTACACCATTCACCTCTATACCTAACACCTTTAATAATGAACGAATATAAGTCTAACCACACTATGTCTGCTTCAGCTCACATGTGTTATTATATATATACGGCAGTGCAGCACACTCTAAATTCTACTTATATTAGTTACGTTCACCTTCAGATAGGTTAAGCTAATGTTAGCCTTTTTAGTGCTGCCGCTACATATTCAACAGATATTGATAGAACTATTGTTTATATAATCAAGAAAAAGTAGATAATATTAAATATGTAGCGGCAGCACTAAAAAGGCTAACATTAGCTTAACCTATCTGAAGGTGAACGTAACTAATATAAGTAGAATTTAGAGTGTGCTGCACTGCCGTATATATATAATAACACATGTGAGCTGAAGCAGACATAGTGTGGTTAGACTTATATTCGTTCATTATTAAAGGTGTTAGGTATAGAGGTGAATGGTGTAGCTTAAGTTTTAATGTTAGGTAAGCAAAATATAATTGTTATATTTCTCCTATATTTGTAAGTGATTATTTGTATTGTATATAATTTATAGAACGAATAGAATCTAACTCAGAATGTAAGTTCAGAATTCTTTGTCTTTATATGTATTTTTATTCCAATATCAATTGAGGTTCGAATTATGTTTTGTTTCATAATGCCACATATTTTGTTTCATAATGCCACATATTTTGTTTCATAATGCCACATATTTTGTTTCATTTTTTAACATGCTTTGTAATACATTTGAGATATCTCAATTTCACATAATTTCCGTCAACATGATACATATTGCATAATGTAGTATTCGTTCCCCCTACATTGGGTTTATTGGAGCTACATAGTCCAACGTTACTATGAACAAAAGATGAGCAGTTTAACAACAGCAACTCCGTTTAACAATATCAATATCTTGGATAGCATCCATTTGTTGTAGAACGTGATAGTTGGTAGAGACTGTAATTTATTATTTCCATCTAAAATTTAAGAAAACGGGATATATATTTGAAAAAGAAATTAAATTGTTTAAAATTAATTGCATTATTATTAGCAGCTCATAATCTAATTTATGAGTAAGCTATATATATACAAAATGATTTAGTAGTATATAATTATGAATGATTAATATTAACCATTTTACCCAGTTGTAAGATCCTAAATGACAATGAGAAAAAAAACACATATGAAAAGATGAAGACAGACAAAAGTTCAGAAAACCAACAATTAAAACTAGTAGATATGAGTTTAATGTTTTCGCAATTATGAAAATTTCCATCTATTACCACAGACTTCACATGTACAAAATGTTGTTAAAGGTTCATCCGCAGATCTAGTTTGTAATTGATAATATGAGACTTTTCTTTCTTTACATTTACCACATTGGAATCTATCTGTAACTGATCTTTCAATAGTAGCACCTTGTGCATTAAACAGGTTTTTCTCTTTAATCTCTTCTAATTTCTTTCTCAAAGATTCAGGTGCTAACTCTTTTGGATCACATGTAACCAAGAAATTTGGTGTTAAATCACCGTTGGTGATCTTAATTTTCAAATCAGCATTATTTTTAGATATAATACTAGAATAAATAACTCTATATTTTTCTTTGTATTGTTTTTCATGGGTCATAATATCATTCAACTTGTTCATTTCTTTTTCAATTTCAATGGCCAATTGTAATATATAATTTGGAGGATGCTCACTTTCTTTGGCTAAAGCATCATAAAGTGCTCTAATAACATTATCACGTAATTTAATGTGATATATTATAGTGTTCACACCATCGTTCTTTGCATTTCTAGTCTTAGAACTTTGGAATTTACTGACTTTCTTTGATATACTACCATTGGCATCCGTGGTTACTGTACTAGAGACAGGATTTTTGTTGGATCCATCTGTTTTAGAATCTGATGCAACGGTTCCATTTGAAGAAGGCTGTTGCTGCTGTTGTCTCAGCTTTAATTTATTCTTGTTAATGACATCCTTCCAAGCTGAAATGATTTTTCTAACTAATTTAGCCACCTCTGGATTAGTTGACTTCTTGAATTTGTTAACTTCGACACCAACTTTAGTCTCTCTTAGCAACTTTTCAGTGGGGACAACCTCTTTTTCTAACGTCTTCAAAATATCCAAGACAATCTGGTCGTTAGTTTTTGATTGATCAAGGTTCTTAATTAATGTCAATACTTCTTTGGATTCCATGGTTATTATTTATCAATTGGGTAAACTATGATACTCTCAGTTACTAATAAAGAAACGAAACTAAAATGATTGATAACGTTTACAATGTCTTAAACCTACTTCACACAATTTTCAAAGTCTTATTCCCTGGTAATGCTATGATTAAAACAAACAGTCTACAATTAGTCTAATTAGTTTCAACGATGGTCTTAATCATTGTCATCGTAATTTTTGTATATATTTACGATATTTTCAAGAAGTTGAAGAAAAAACAACGCAACGCGATGGAATATCATATTATACGGAGTGTGAAATGAAAAATTTAGGTAAAGTATAGTTTTTAAGCACTAGGAGTGGAACTTTAAGAGATCGATGCAATAGAAAAGGATAGTTAGTAAAAGCTGAAAAGCAACTGTATCTAACTTAATTTTGGATAACAGACTGACGACATTAGGTTACCCAACTTTTTATTGCTTTTGTTTGACAAGACACGTTACATTCAAGTTATATCACCAATGAATCAAGGAAATAACTCAAATAACACACCATCAAGGGTCGTATATCTAGGTTCGATACCTTACGACCAAACAGAACAACAAATTCTTGATCTTTGCAGGAATGTCGGGCCTGTAGTGAATATGAAGATGATGTTTGACCCTCAAACTGGTAAATCGAAAGGTTATGCATTTATAGAGTTCAAGGATTTAGATACAAGTGCCTCAGCAGTAAGGAACCTAAATGGTTATCAATTGGGCTCCCGTTTTTTGAAATGTGGATATTCTAATAATAATGATTTAAACTCTGTTAGTGGTAGCAGTTCTGGATCTTCAGGGTCCATGGGAGATCAGAATGACATATCACCTTCAAACTTAAGATTCGCTGACTTACCTACTGGTATAGATGTAAATATTAATATGACAACACCTGCAATGATGATATCAAGTGAATTATCAAAGATAGATAAAAATGCACAGCTGGATTTATTAAGGGGGTTCCAGGAATGGTCCAAGAATGATGGCGAATTGGCAATAGGTTTACTCACAGAATATCCTCAACTAACATATGTGATTGCAGAACTAATGTTAACTAATGGTATTGCTAAAGTTGATGATTTGACTCAATTGGCGTCTTCAAATAATAAAGGAAATCAAAATGGTGTTATATCGTCTGAAAATGAAAATAAAAATACATTATCTAATGACCCTGAAACACAACAAAAGCAAAAAGATTTATTGAGACAGGTATTACAATTAAATGATGGTGATATATCTATTTTACCAGACGACGAAAGAATGACTCTATGGGATTTGAAACAAAGAGCCATGAGAGGTGATTTTGGAGGTTTACTCTAAATATTAAGGATAAGAACATTGATCAAACACTAATAATGATCGTTATGTAGTATAATATATATTTAATATACTATTTTGTAATAAAAGAGCATTTTCATACAGAAACTAAAATAATATTTTCTGAAGTATTTCAACTTATGATTATGATTATTTTTTACATATTAATTTAATTTTATTTAGTTATTTATTTAGTTTTATCATTGTCTAATTTAGATAATAAATAATTAGCCATTAAACCTTTTATTTGCAGGTATTGTTCCTTACAAGCATCAAGACTGTCTCCAAAACTGGATTCATTCTCGATATCACCTTTATCTCTCCAAATACCGATAACTTCAGAACCATTCTTTGTAAAACAAATAGCATTATTATCATTGAATCCACAGCCAGGTAAATCTGATATTTCAATTCCAGCATCGACTAGACCAAGAACTATACTCATCATTATGTATGGGATGTACCAACTTAGATCACAGACCTTCTCTATATTTAGGTTGACAAATACATCAATACCAGCCTTTGGATACAACTCTAAACAAACGAAACTTTCTAAAACATTAATTAAAAAACTGCCTAGTTCTTTTAATTCAGAAGTTGGAAATATCGTACTTTTAATAGTAACGTTGATTAAACAACGAGCCTCAAAAAGATTCGACCTGGTAGATCTTGGACCATAGATTGAGCTTAAAATAGATGTTTTGTCGTTTTCTATTATACATGAACCATTACAATTTTTTAACAGAGTAGTTTGGATGCTAGGAGCTTGAAATTCAGATAGAACAACTGCAGTTTCTTCTTTAGAATTAGACTTAACTTCTGGAAAAGCTAGAGGTCTGGCCTCAATAGGACCTAATATCCTTCTTCTATCCTGAACATTCATTATAAGACAATTATAATTGGTAATATGGTTCTGTATCGACTGTTTATTTACACTTTTTATTGAGTAAATGGCAGGCTCATCTCTTTCTCTCTTTTAAATGTTTAAATAATTTTTTTTCACTCTGCGGCGAGTTCATAATATGTAATGGAAATTATTTAGTTGCCAATTTATAAATCTATGAACGGTTAGAAAATAAGAAACTACCAAAATATCGTAACTGAAGAAAAAATAAAAATGTTCAGCTCTATAAGCCTGCGTCAGTTTGTACAATTTGTTCTTATACTATGTTATGCAAATGTCATGTTAAAGCTATGGAAACCATTACATATATGTATATATATATATTCGTTATGTAGTGAGAAAATTAATAATTTTCAGGTGGTTCACTCTCAAGGTCTTGCAATCTCAATCTCTCTAATTCTTGTTTATCTTCAGAGGCAGTGATTGGTTCAACTGTAGCAGATGTTTCACGTGGAGAATATTTCGGAAGTGGTAAGGTGTTGTAGTCAGTTGGATAATTAGATAACCAACTGTTCAATTCAGATGAGTTCAACACTGGAACGGTTAATCCTGAGTCTGTTTGAATTGAATCTATGTGGTGGTCAGGAGTATCGTTCTGTTTTACGTGGTTTTCTTGAATTGAATTCGTCTTTGAGATGGGTTCCAATCTATCAGGTTTTATAATCTCCTTCACAGTGCCAACCACAATTTCAATGGACATTCCTGTAACGTTTCTCATTCCTTTGAGACTCTCTACATTAACCATGTCCTTATATAATATTTTACTATCATGATTAGATGAATTGTTCATATTAATTGTATCTTCCTCCTCGAATAATTCGTTATTGTTGTTTGAGTTAGTGACTAAAGCTGATACTTTTTGTTGAATATTTTTGTCAAGACCAAATAATTTTGAAGACGATATTTTATTAGTCTTAAATTTATTATCCATATTTTGATAAATTTCTTCATCATTTTCATCCATAGCACCTCCTAGAATCTTATGAGATTCAGAGTAAACTAAATTTTTCCTTGATAAATTTACCATAACTTCAATATAATATTGGAAACTAAATAATTGATTCGGTGGATTAAATGTAGCAAATGCATTCAGGGGTACTTTCAAATGAGCTAAAATATTTGCCCGTAAGGTTTCTGGATCTATATATAATGGTGAAACACATTGACATATATCTTTTCTAAATTTTTCAATGGGGATTCCATCGGTTTCATTATTTGTTCCTACTCTACATATTCTCACCAAAGTGACAATTACACCTGCTGCATGATAATATGGTTTATAATGGTCCACTGAGATTTTTACTGGGATGACTTCTCCCATGATATACCCAGATCTCGGCAGACTCACAGATATGTTCACTGTCTTATCCAATATGAGATCATTCTTTGTGGAGAAACTTCCTGAGCTAGTTGAATCATTTGATTTATTTGTTAACTTCGAAAATAATGATGAACCTGCATCACCTGAAGAGTTTGATTTCTTATGCACCATTGGTGTTCCCGTGAACGATTGTAAAACGACTGTCTTTGTCTTTGGAATGGGTAAATATGATACGTCCAACGGTACAATGACTTCAAATTCATTTCTACATTTTGATACACATGTTTTTTCTGATTGATCTGAGGATAAAGGTTCTAACGTGCACTGCATATAATAATTTATTGAACCTCTTTCAAATTTTATCGAACTAAACAATTTCTTGTTATTTTTTGGTAATTTTATTCTGAAGGGGAATTTATGTATACCTTTTGTCAATCCATTTACAACCTTCATATGTTCATTCCCATTTTCATTCTCATCTGTTAAACTATCATTTATGTCTACATTATTACTATCATTATTTTGACTAGAAGTTGATATGGATTGAGTACAATGTGATTTATCTTGAGCCATATCGAATCCATATAAGAAAGTTGATCTTTCAATCAATCTAATTGATTTTTTAGCCATTAAAGTAGTTGGACTATTACCTCTGGTCTTAACTTTCATTTCACATATTAGAGACAAACGTATAGCTATATTTGTAATATCCTTTTTAATCTCCAGGGTAGTTTCACCAATAATATGTTCATTTGGTTTCCATATCCTATGTGGTTCTACAAAAGTTATGTAGAATTGACGAGTAATATTTGAAGAGAGTAAACCGTGAGAATTATTTGTCAGTACTGTTGATTTATTATCATTGTGTTCTTTCCTCTTGAAAGAATGCCTTGATTTCTCCTTTTTCAATATATCGAACAATGCCATATTTTTATTTTTGATTAACAGATAGAGGGTATAGAACCAGAGATTCTTCAAATACTGCTAGGACGACGAATTTAAGTATATTAATGTAATAATTTTCTTTCCCACAAAATGGCGTATGCATATATATATATAAACAAACAACAACAAAAAAAGAAATAGGAACCGTTTACAGGGATATATGCTTGTGTTATTGAAAAAACTAAAAAGACTCCCACGTCAGACTGGACTTAATATATATTTCTCCTAAATTGACCTGATTGTTCTTCGTCTTTTATTAAGATATTGCAATTATGCACTTTTCAAAGAGGCTTATGGATGATGTGTCTCAGACCACTATACCTCAACAAACCTGAACTAACTGAACAAAAACGCACCACGAATGAAACTAGCAATGTCTATCCAGGCTCTCAGATATCTACAGACTTTGAGGTTGGTTGCAGACAGCAAAAGTCTGTCAGTATTTAAGTCTGTATCTTCCACTGAAATTAAACAAAATACTGAGCTAATCCAAGTCAAAAAGCCAAGTTAATTATGAAAAATAAATTTCCGCTGCCTTGAGAGAACGTTATTTTTTCTTGGCAAAAACACCACACCACACACAGAAACAGTCGCACGAATAGTTTTTTCTTTCTGTGTGAGACGGGAAATTTGGCGAGTGCTACGGGCATTTCTCCCGTTGGCAGAGAGAGAGAGAGAGAGTCACAGCTCTGCCAATTTGGTTGAATTATTTTTATGTAAATCTGCAATGCTTTCACGTAACAGTAGAGAAAGGAGATGGAACCTGTTGGACTACTGGAATCTGTATCGACAGATATAGTTTACATGCTATCTGTCGTTTAGCAAGTGTGTTGCTGTTTTACGTTTATCTACAACGATTGTGTTCTATTTTATTTTATCTCCTGAAAATGATTCGTAGCTAGTTTCTACATTGTCTCGTCAAATACTATTCGCGAGTGGATTATATATATATAATTGTATACTGTATTAATAAAATATCTATATATATATTTCTAAAAGACAAATATTTGATCTTCCATCTTGGAGACTGGCTTACCCTTGGTGTAACCCATTGCTACAGCCATTCTCTTAACCGACGAAACCATTCTAGGTGGACCACACAACAATAATTGTACGTCATCTTCATCCGATGACGCAATCTTCTCCTTTAATAATTCAGGTGTAACATAACCAACACCACCTTCCCAATCATCACGTTCACATTTATCAATCAAATAATAGACTTTGATCTGATTAGGTCTACGTTCACACAATTCATCTAATTCATCCTTCATTAAGATTTCGGATTCTGCACTATTACCGTAAATTAAAGAGACTTGTGTAGTATCATTTGGATCATCGGCAATAGCCTTCATGATCTGATACATTGGCGTAATACCCGTACCACCACAAACCATTCCTAACTTCTTACGACAATTAGCAGTATAATCATAACCTCCTGCAGGTCCACATACTTCAATCTTATCACCGACTTGTAATTCACCAACAAGCTTGGAAACATTACCTGTTGGGTAAGCCTTCACTAAAAGGTCAAAATATCCAACAGCTTCATAATCTAATGAAATTGGAGTATATGATCTCAATAATTTTTTATCATTAATAGTGGCTTTAATTGAAATGTGTTGCCCGATTGGTAATCCCAAGACATAAGAATCAGAAGGTAAACTAAATCTATAAATGGAAGTCTCCTTCGTGATTTCTGTCTTGGATAATAAAGGATATTCATGGAATTCTCCCTTCACAAGGGCCTTTTTGTATTCTTTTTCATTCTCGTCGACTTCATCTTCAATAGTGGAGATATCAGTCTTATACTTATGAGTCATCTTATAAAATATAACGATACCAACTGCTACAATTAAGAAAAAAATATCAAATTTCTTGGCATTTTCTAAATATTTAGATATTCTTTCCTCATTGAAAATGTCATTATCTTGAGTGTTTGTATCGACAAACATGTTATTATCTTGGTCCATATTGATTAATAATAACAAAAAGGAAACAGTGACGAATAGAGAGAGAGATATAGGTAAGTTTTAGAATATATGAGAACAAAATCTTTAAAAAAATATGATCTTGATTTATAGTCGAAAAAATAAAACAAAATGTTTATAATTGACAGGTGTGAACGGGGAGGTTAAAAGGAATATGAAAACAGTTGTAGATATGGTAAATAAAAGGAAACAACCTCTATTAATGTTCTGATGAGGGGAGATGCTTCTCAAATAAGGCTTCAAACATATGCATGCGACCTTCTTTGGAAGTTCGAAATGTCGACACCTCTTTTTATATTTTTCTTTTTTCTTTTTCGTTTGATTCGTATAATTTCGCATCTTTTGACAGTCCACCGCGAACATATAAATTTTGTTCAGTGAGAAGGGCATGATAGATAGAGTGATCGTTTGATACTTAACCAATGGTGCGAAGAAACGTTAAGACACAAAATTGCCTTTTGTCTATGGGTGTTGTGCAGGAATATTATGAATATAAAAGGATACATATATATGTATGTTCTTGAATTAATACATAACTAGAACAATGCGTTAGAAAATTTACTGGTCTTTAAGGCTCTGTGTTGCAGTCAAGCATCTTCTCAGTGGGTCCCGTTAATGTTATATAGACATCTGTACCTCTTCCTGCAAGACTTTGAATATCTATCTTCCCACCAAATAAATCCAGGTAAGTCTTACACAATGGTAGACCAAATCCCATTCCTGCAATATTATGCACAGTCTGACCTGGTAACATTTGATCCTCGGCAACTGAACAATGGATATCGTCTATATCTTTATTCTCAGTGGAGTCATTAGTCAAAGTTGGGTCTGTGGTAGACGTATATGAGTAATCAAAAATCTTGCGCTCGAGAGCCTCCGGAATACCACCACCGTAATCTCTTACACGTATCAAAACTTTACTAGGTCCAGCTTCAAAGATACTCACTTCAATATCTTTTGGATGTGTATTATTTTTTGCAGAACTTTCAATTGTGGCACGCATTGAATTTTTGAGAATCTCTGTCATTAGATATTCCAGTATGATTGGTATACAAGAGAATTTGATATCTTCACCTTGTGTGAATGTTAAATTGATCGGTTGATGATCATATTTTAATAAACATAAATCATTAACAAATTCATATATTCTTGTAATGAATGGTGCCAACGGGACATCCCGTTGAACAATCCCTACTTTATTTTGAGAATCATTGAGTCTCGCTTGAGGCCTTCTCTCTTGTTGTGATATTAATTCAACATAATGTGTAGCTAACAATTTCATTGTAATACGATTCTTTAAATGTTCATTAAGGAAAAGGAAAACGGAATTTTTGGGGAATGCCTCCATGATCTCTGTCATCCCATCTGACAATGTTTGTAGAGTGTCCTGATGATCATCGAGAAATTGGCGTAATAATACACGCATTTTTTGTCTATCATATAAATCATACGGAAATTTATTATCTAATAGAGCAGTTAAAGTCTTTAAATATAATGCGTATGTTTGTTCTATTTTGGGGTTTAATATGGCAATATAAGGTAATTGTTGCAATGCTGTAAGTTGTCTACATGTATAAGTTAATAAATAATTCATAATTTGAATATTTAAAGTATATAATTCACTTGAAGGTAACGGTCTCTGTCTATGCTGAGTTAGAAATGCAAATGTTAAAGCGGGCACACGTCTTCTTGAATAATCCTGTATCAATGATTCTATATTGGACCTGATATTATAATGATCTTCAAAGGTTAAATTTGCAAGTACAGATTGTGACACATCATTTGGTTTTCTTAATGATGTAAATATATGGAATGATCGTTGTTGTAACCGAAAACTTGCAGGGCGCAAGATCGTATTTGTAACATATAGCATAGTACCGGGTATCTATCTATATCTATATCTATCTATACCTACACGTCGATATTCTCTTGTAGATATCCCAATATAGTTGTACTATTCACTTCCATCATCGAGCCTTGCAGTTTATATATGAAAATATATGAAATGACCCAATGACTTCCCAATGAGAGTGTCATCATCATCAGTTTGGAAATTATTAATCACGCGAAGCCGGCAGAACGGCACAAAGGCCGATGACTATTTTGTATTCCCTCGCCCTCCCGCTTCAGTAACCAGAAATGTTTGATAAAGGAAAAACATACATCCTGCACTATATATATATATATATATATATATATATATATATACCATTATCATTATCATTAGAGATACAGAAGACTTAAATGTCTGTACTTCACACACATCTATATGTATGATTGTGATAGGATTCCCGTGCTTGCAATTAACCCACTGATCATTACTCCAGACGTGCTGAACAAAAACGAGTCACCGCCAGTTCAAGCAAAAATATAACCACAGTCTTGGTAACGTACCTTAATAACACACTTTGGCATGTTGATTGAGCATATGAGAGATAATAACAACAACAGCTCTTAAAAGCGTGTGAGTCGAACGGTATTATTTCCCTGTCTCTCACATACACACCACCAAAACGTGCATTACCCGGAACATCACTGGACACGACAGCCAACAATATCGCAACGCTACTATCACATATTGTCCCATCGCATATACAATATATATATAGATGGGATGGATGGATAGACAGCTCTTTATCGCGTCGTGTACAGCCTTTTTTTCTGCCTGTCTCTATGGACAGCGAAACAGAGAAAGGGAAAGCGAAAATGGGAAACGTAAGGGTTGGGGGCTAGCAGTCCCTGGAAGGCTGTGGCTACTTCTGCTATTAATATAACTATTTATATATGTATATATAAGTGATACATTTCTTAGTTTGGGCGATTTTTAAATCAGTGTATTATAGTAGATATAAAGAATCAAAAAGTATATACAGATCTCTGCGTTAATTTCACAATCAACAATGTCGTTCAATTCATTCAGTTCTAATTTCAGTAAAAAATTTCAGGAATTATCTACTTCTGTGTCTCAAAAAGCAGGGGAAATTTCAACTAATTTACCATCATTAGCTCAAAATACTCAAAGATTGGTTCAAGAAAAATTAGGTCAAGTAACTGATATCTCTCAATTACCTCAAGAATATATCGAATTGGAGAAAAAAGTCGATACTTTAAAATTAACTTATCAACATTTCTTACAAATTTCTTCAACTTTTGAAAACGAATCCTACGATTATCCAAAATACGTTAATGAATCATTAAATGAATTCTCCAAAAATGTCGCTACCAAAGTTTCTGAATTATCTCATGCAACAAATGCATCAGAAGCTCAAAATATCTTGATTTCACCAAATGCAACAACTGAACCAAAGACTTTAAATTATGCGTTAAGTAAAGTATCTTTACAATCAAGTGAACTGTTCGCTCAATTACCTTCTGCAATCTCTACTCCGCAAGATCATAAGACAGCTGCAACTTTATTAAGCTTTAGTGATGTTCAAGCTAAGATCGCTCAAGAAAGATTAAGACAAGATACTGTGATTCAAACTAAATTTAATAAACAATTGCGTGAAGAATTGGCTGGTGCAATCGATGGTGCTAACAGAGCAAGAAAGGATGTTCAAAATAAGAGGTTGAAATATGATGTTGCTAGATCAAATCTATTGAATGCAAGACCAGAAAAAGAAGCCTCATTAAGAGTTCAAATGGAAGCATTAGAAGATGAATTCGCTCAAGCTACTGAAACTGCTACTTTAATCATGCAAAAAGTATTGGCTAATTCTGGCTTATTAACTGATTTGAAACAAATGGCTATCGCTGAAAAAACATATTTTGAAAACTCTGCATCTTTAATGAAGGAATTCATTGAATCAAATGATTTTGACGTTAACGATTCAAAGACAAACAGTGAATCTGCCACTGCAGGTGCAGATGCATCAACTGCAGAACATGATATTTCTGATGATCTTGATAATGAGGATGAAGATGATACTACTCAAGGTGGCATTAAGATGAGTGTTGATGACAAATAGTAATAAACATTTTTTATTTTAATTTCTATATTGTATGTTCATATTATTGATTATTATTATTGATTATTATTAAAATATTTAAAAGTATCAAAACAAATGCAAAAAATAAAATATTATTTATACGAATATATACACGCACATTTACTTGGCTCATTATATCTAATTATCACTGATTATCAGAGTGGGTTCATTGTTAATACATGCTAAATGCTTATATCATCACATATAGATGACCTTGAGCTTGACACAAAGAAAAATAAAAACATTTCCTTGAACTTTCAGCGGCTAAGATTGGATTATATCAGAGATGCAAAAAATAGGTCGTACCCGGACTCGAACCGGGGTTGGTCGGATCAAAACCGACAGTGATAACCACTACACTATACAACCTCAAAAGTATAGTACTATTAACAAATATTAATATATTTGAGAATAATAAAAATGAAGATTTTCAGTCATTTCATTTTTAATATCCCTTATATTTGGGGTATTTGTTGTTAAAAGGAGTTGCTGTTGTTAAACAGCTCATCCTTTGTGTTTAGTAACGTTGAACTATGTAGCTCCAATAAACCCAATGTAGGGGAAACGAATACTACATTATGCAGTATATATCACGTGTTGCTATATATACGGCAGTGCAGCACACTCTAAATTATACTTGTCGGAAATATATTATAAGAGGGATAATGACCAAGGTTATGATCTGATGCTAGATCCATCCCGCAATGATCTAACGGTAGGTTCATCCCGCAATGATCTATTGGTAGGTTCATCCCGCATCAACTTAATAATATATTACTTACGCCACCGTTGAGTGAGTTTATAATTACGACAACAAGAAATCCAACATATATAAATGGAACAATATTTCATTTATGAATATAACTGTTTCCATAATTTACTTTATATATTTTTATATAAGATATAAAAAGATCAGGCGACCATAAATTGATTTTGTAATATAATAAAATTTGTTCAGTTAAATAGAAGATGTCTAATATCCAATTTTCCCATTAAAATGTTCTCTTTATATTATAGTTAAAACCTCTTTTTATGTCATCTAGTAAACATTTTCACCTCATTGATTACGCTGCGCATCATCGTGTATTGTAGTGATATCTAGTGATGAGACATATTAGTGAATGTGTATAAAGGAACGTTTTTAACCTATATTGAAATTAAGTATGATATATATCACTCTGAAGTTCCCAATTTTTAATGTTTTTCATGAAAATCGCATAATTAATATTTGTTTAAAGCATTCATTCTACGGGGCATCGATTTCTAATGACAAAAAAAATAAAGAAAGAAATAGATAAATTCCGGTGTGAGCGATAACGTCAAATACAAAACAAACTATCCTTACATCTACTAAGCACATGTAAAAGCTAATTGAGAACTATATAATCAAAAGAGAGCTACACAAACTACCACACAATATGAACTTTGAACAACAAGGTGCCCCTTTGGAGCAAACGTACGAAAGGTATGTCGTGCTAACACTAAGATACCTTATCCAAGGTTTACAATTCATCATCCCGTTGGTCACCAAATTCAGTAAAGAAAACCCTACTTTTTTCTTAATACTGACTACTTTGATTCTGTTTTACATTGCATGGAAGGTAATCAAGAATATATTTAACATTTTGAGAAGATTATTCCTGTTATATTTGTTGGTTTTAGTGGTGTCTATACATTTACGTGGTTGGGACCAATTTATAAACAAAGATGTACCATATATTTATAACACAGCAATCACAACTGACAATGCTTACAAAGTTGGTCTAGGAGTGAAATTCCTTGTATTTCAATTCAAGTTCTATCTAGACTATCTGTACCATTCCGTTGAAAACCTGTCATAAAATTTTGGATATTTGATCTCAGCTTACTCCGACGGGTCACAAGTATCTTAAATGCTCTATATGTGGGGTGTTTATCCTGCTTTATTATGAACTATTTAATATTTTTATTAATCACATATTTATGTACTTTAAGCTTTCATAACAATATTGATATTATAATGCTATCATCATTCATTCGAGCAAAATGGCTTAAGAGCGAATTATGCGGTACGAAGTTTTCTCCGTTAATATCACAAATAGATCGTGCCCGAACACGTTCAATAAAGACGAAAATAAATGGGTGTCCCTCGTAAAATACAAAAGAAATGAAAACAATTTGCAGTTAAATCTTATGTATTAATAAAGAAGATCTCTCCATTCTCATTCCGTTAAGCAATTTAGGCCAATTCTGTTCAAGTAGTAACAACCTGGTCATGTTGAAATTTTATTTGAAACGATTTGCTATATTTGCGACCGTTCTAACTGTTTTGGTTAATATTTACACCTACACCTACCCTTCTTTAGACCCTGAAAATTGTTCGTGGCATTGTTTCGATAATTCAAGGTTAACTACTTTACCATCAGATGGTGGATTGTTTGAAAAATTGGATTATTATATTAGGCGTTATTCTGATGACGTTATCAAGACGTATTGGACTTCTGAGACAGCATCACCAAATGATGAACAAAGGGTAGACGATGTTCATATGATGGCATTAGGTGATCCACAAATTAAAGGTGTCTGGCATAATACTCCATACATTTCTAGATTAGACACCTTTGGTAATGATTACTATTTAGGTCACATTTTCAAAACAATGAAGAAAAGATTATCTCCATCTCATGTTGTTGTAATGGGTGATTTATTCTCTTCCCAATGGATTCCAGATTCAGAATTTTATAATAGAACAAGAAGATATGTCGATAGACTATTTAATAGAGATATTTCATTAATTGAAGAGATTAAAGAGAGTAATCATGTTGAAGAAAATGAAAATTTGTTTGTTGTGGATTGGAATAAGTGGGCTGACAAGTTCAATGATGATTTAGAAGGTAATAGAGAAAATTTCAATTTTGGTTATAAGGATGTCAAATCCTGGTCTAATGATGAAGATTATCTCTTTGTGAATCTAACTGGGAACCATGATGTTGGCTATTCTGGTGATGCTACATATCAACATTTAACAAGATTCAGTACCCTTTTCGGTAAGGATAATTTCTGGATTGAATATGATACGGAGACCGATCATCCATGGAGATTAGTTGTTTTGAATGATTTATTATTGGAAGGTCCAGCTCTTCAACCTGAATTTATTGAGTATGATTGGGAATTCCTCAAACAACTTGTAAATCAAAATTTCACTGGTAGTACGATATTAGCAACACATGTTCCATTCTTCAAAGAAGAGGGGCTATGTGTTGATAAAATAGAGGTTAATTACTATCCCGAAGTTTGGGAAAAAGAGCCATACAAGGCAAATTTGTTAAGGTCTCAAAACCATATAAGTGAAAATACTACTAATAAAGTCTTCGATATGATATTCGGGAATGGGAAACCAGGTATGGTGTTAGTAGGACATGACCATGAAGGTTGTGAAGTTATCTATAATAAATTTGAATCAAATAATACTTGGGTTGCCACCAAAGAACCTCTTGCAGATGCTAAATACCATTTACAAGAAATTACTGTTAGATCGATGATGGGAGAATTTTATGGTAATACAGGTCTTGTATCTGGACACTTCAATGAAACATCCAAAGAATGGGAATGGAAATTTACACTATGTCCATTTTCCATTCAGCATGTATGGTGGTTTTCAAAGGTCTCTGCCATTATCACTTTATTGGCATGGTCAACATTAGTTGTTCTTTAAATGACTATCAAATATTCCTATGTATTATAATATATATATTATCGATAATCATAACATAAAATAAATTCGGTAAAAATTAAATAATGGTATGCGTCTTATTAACAGCAACTATGTGTTTAACGATAATAGGAAATGAATAAATATTTAAGTTACAGAATTGTTTTTTTTAGAAATAAATAGTCATGATGGATATTTACACTTTCCCTAATTTTAATTGTTGTAGCAATTGATGACCATGAGATAGGTCTGTATCGGCATCATTATTAACACCCATTGAAGTGTTAGCTGCTACATTTTGTGGGTCTTCAAGATCCCACAATTCTTCTATTGGAAGAGTACTGTATTCCAATTTGAAGTTGACTTTCTCAATAACTGTCCAAGTATCTAATTTAAAAATTTTAAAATCACCAATTTCAAACTTTTCATTAGAAAATTTAGTTTCACCATCTCTAGAAAACCACATCGTTTGTCCAATTGATATTTTCCAACCACGTTGTCTTAAGACGGTCTTTGCAATTTTTCTTTCCAAAGGAGTTACAGCAAAATAATAGTTATAGAATAATGTAAACATTTCCAAACCTTTAAAATGTTCTGTTATCTTATTAAAGGATAAATCATTTTGAGTCGTATCAATACCACATCTAATAACATCCCATTGATTAGTAGATCTAAATGCATCTAGTGGATTTGGAGGGTTCACCCCAGAAGGGGCATCGTATAAACGATCCATGCAACAAAGATCCACACTTCTTCTATAACCTCCCAATTTACCATCATTTGGAGATAAATTGTTATTATAAATTTCATAACCCATAATAAATTCTTTGATACCATTAGGTAACCCTAATGTATCAAATGCATTTTCATAATTAGATTTCAAAGCACCACGGGAATTTTCTTTTATAAGTTTTTGTCCGTCTGTTAATGATAATATATTCTTTGATAAATCAATATCATAGTTTTCTAAATCACTATAAGCCATTGAAGGTGTCAATGGAAGATCCAAATCTTGTTCATAATCTTCCGATTCATCTTGTTTTGATGATTCTTCTAAAGAAGTTGGTTCATTTGATACAACTTCATGTTCTTTGTTATCGGAAGTAGAAATTCCATCTATAGGTACTTGTTGTATCGTATTATTAGCTGAATTATTTAAGTTAGTTGGATTTGAATGAGTTAGATTTCGATGGAACTGTTGATTATTTTGATTCACAGCTGCGGCACCTGCAGCTAAGACAGCAGCAGCCGTGACAGATGTCATTGATTGTGGTTGATTCAAAGTTTCAAAAGTGTTTGTTTTTGATTTATCCGATAGACTAGCTAACGATGGTGTATTCAATGTAGGGGTGCTGTTATTACTGAAAAGTTTACCTTCATTAGCTGGTGTTATTGTGGTTCCATCAGGTAAAGATTTCTTTTCTAAATCCATATTCATTGCAGCCGCATCTGACCATTTCAATTCACCTGCAGGTCTTGCTGGAACAGTGACAGGTTTGAAAGTAATAGTATTTGGTGAAACTCTATTAGGTGTCGGCGTTTGTGGGGTTTCATTAACTTTTGAACTATTAATCGGCGTACTAGTTGTTTCATTCTTTGATGACGATATTATTGGAGCAGTTGATTTAATCGGTAGCGGACTACTTTGTTGATTTGGTTCAATTGACATTTCTCTCTTTGGCGACCCACCTCTTGGTGTTGGATCTGCTTTAATTGATATCGTTGGTCCTTCTGATAAACTTTGAGCAGCTGCATTTTTAGCAGCTAATTTAGCAGCTTTTTTAGCATCTCTTTCGAGTCGTCTTAATTCCTTTTTAGATAATTTTGAGGAATCTATATCTTGAGACATTGACAGTGAAATATTTGTATTATCATTATTATTAGTTGTATTGTCATCATTATTCATTGTGTTGCCAATATTATTTAAATTTTCTTCATTTCTTAAAGCAAAAGATTGTGAAACTTCATGAGCGATAGCTTCATTTGAATTTAAATCTAAATTGTCATAAATTGATTCATCTTCAATAAACCCATCGTCTTGATTTGATTCAATATAATAATTAATATCATCTTTGATTTCATTAACATTTTCAGGATCCAATTCTTCATTAGCTAACAATCTTAAAGCTAATTCCATTTGTTGTTGATGCCATCTGTATCTAATTTGTAAAACTTTTAAATTTTCTATTTTTTCTTCATTAAGTATCGAAAAAGATTTTTTTTTCTTATTTAATGCAAATAATTTATCAATGTCTAATTGCAAAAGATCATATTGTCTCTCTAATTCATCAATTTGTTGTGATAAATAATTTGAAACTTCTTGTCTTTCTTGTTCTTCTGGATCCAAAATATCTGATTTTTTTAAACTAATATTTGAATAAGCTTTTTCTTTTGAAGCTTTTTCCACAGCTTTATATTTTTCCATTGCAATTTCCACTAATTTTCTATAATTTAATAAAGAATCTTTATCTTTAATTTCTGGAGACCCTTGCCACGATTTAATTTGTTCTCTTAACCGTTGTAATTTTTTCACTTCTCTTTTCAAATCTGATTCTAATTTATCCTTTTGTGAAGGATTATTATTACAAGCATCATGTCTTTCATAATAAGTGTCGAAGATTTCCAGACCTTCATTAATCTTTTTAAAGACTTTATCGACTTCCTGTTGTAACTTCCTATGTGCCATAATTATTTTCAAAATATCCTGTTCGGGCTTTCACCTAGCTGCATAAGATCTGATGAAGATATAGGTTTAGTAAAAATAAGTTGTAAGCAAAACTTGGAGATATATTTGTACTATTATTGGTTTTCTTTTTTCTTTTTGAGTCAAATTCCCTAAAAAAAGATTAATAAAAAAAATAATAAAAACTAAAATAAAATGTAAAAAAGTTACACGATTCTTTTCAATAATAATTAAACGTGATTGAAATATCTTCTTGTTCTTTTTCTTCTTATTCTTTAGGTTATATTAGATAAGTTAACGTTCTGCTCACTAAGATATTTTTATAGAAACTACCTCTAGTAAATTCAATCAAAATTTTTCACACTCACACAAAAAAAACTGAATATAATTAACCGGCACATACGCTGTGAAAAATTTGGTAAGAGCGATATATAATAGCGAGAGCAGCAAGTAGCAACGGCAGCAGATTCTTTTGGCTGTCTGCGCGTGGTCTGCCGAGGTCTGCCGAGCGGGCGGGAGGGAGATTTGTCTGTTTCTGCCTGTCTGTTTCGGTCTTAATTACGTTAAATTTCTACTATTGCGTTTCGTGCCCAGTGACATGGTACATGTCATGGTGCTGCGATGACGTGACATTTGATTCGTGACATGTACTACACCGAAGTGGATGATTGCGTTCGTTATATATGGGTATATAGATATACGTATGTATAGAAGATGGGTGGCAGAGACTATCACTGTTCATTGTAAGTATGTACTGTGGACCTGGCTAGTAATAGTGTTGTCTTTACACAGGCTGCTATATGCTATAAGCATATACTATCATTATACTAATCATTATACTGATCTTTGGCTGTTGCATCATCGCTTGATCTTTTATTTCATTTATGAATTTTTCACTTATTGACGCACGGCGAAAGAAAGAGAGAGGGCAGATAAACAGCGAAAAAAATCATATTATTGATAAAATACGTATATAATATTACGAACAAACAAATATTAACTATCAGATGACGATATATACAAACATTATATAATAATATTCGAATTTAGAATATAACGTAGTTAGAACAAACTGATAGCATTTTCATTTATTCTATTCTATTTAAAAGAGTATACTCGTTGCTACTACTACTACTACTACTACTACTACTACTATTGTTATATTTTATTATCAATCATCTGCATCTGCATCTGCATCATCATTTTACAAAAGTTATTTATCTCTCTATCTCTCTCTATCTCCTTAATCTTATTAATATATATGTACTATGCTCTCCATAGAACAAAGGTATAATATCTGTCTGATGGCTGAGACTCATCCAAAATGGACTCAACAAGAATTAGCAAGATGGGCTTATGAAACGTTTCAATTACCAAAAATTCCATCACAAGGTACAATATCAAGAATTTTAACTAAAAAATCCACTTATATGAACTCAAAAGAACATGAAAAGGATGCAAACAGAATAAGAAAACCAAATAATTTATTAGTTAGAAGAATCTTACAAGAATGGATTAACCAAAGTTTATGGAATGGTATACCAATTACTTCACCAATTATTCAAGAAACTGCGCATGCCGTATGGCAAAGAATTCCTGCTAAATATAGAGAAGGAAATGGTTCTTTTAGTTATAAATGGATATCAAATTTCTTAGCCAAAATGGATGTCAATATCTCTATCTTAGATGAAGAAATGCCAAAGACACCAAAAATTTGGACTTTTGAAGAAAGAAGTTATTTAAAAGAATATTTTGCAAAATTACCTTCAGCTGACGTCTTCACATTAGATGAAACTTTTTTAGCTTATAATTTGCCCTTAGATTATGCACAATATGAAATTAGTAGTATACAAAGAAAAGTTGAAGTCGCTACTGTAATGTTATGTGCTAATTTAGACGGGACTGAAAAATTAAAACCTTTAGTAGTGGGGAAATATGATAATTATAAAAGTTTTAGAAATTATTTCCCAAATGAACCTATAAATTCAATGAATCAATCTTCATTAGGTGAAAAAATGGCTAAAAAATTCGACATTTCATATCAAAGTAATACAAAATCGTGGTTAACAAGTAATTTATTTCATGATTGGTTAGTTCGTTGGGATAAACGTTTAGTCGCTTATAATAGAAAAATTTGGATAGTACTAGATGATTCATGTTCTCATAGAATAATAAATTTACATTTACAAAACATAACATTGATATATACTTCTGCAACATCAAAATTTTTACCATTAAATTGGGGGGTATTGGATGAGTTTAAAACAAGGTATAGAATACAACAATATAATGCACTGATAGATTTACAGAATAAATACGAGGAAAAGACCAAACGCCCTTATTATATTAGTTTTGAACAAAGTGAATTGACAATGTCAAATGCTTTCAAATTTATTAAAAACGCTTGGGATGAAATCCCATTAGATACTATTAAAGCAAATTGGAAAAGTTCAGGTATTATCCCACCAAATTTAATTCACCTTAACGAAAACATTAGTATGGCTTTTAAGAAAAATGAAGCATTAGAGGCTCAATTGGACGATTTATGTCATAAATATCGTTGTGTTAAACAATGGGAATATGATATGTTATTAGATTTAAATATGGAAAATAAAAGTGCAAACTTCTTAAGTATGGAAGAACTTGTTGAAAGTTCTATTATAGAGAAAATGGAACCAGGTGACGATATTGTTCCTAAGACTAATAATAATGAACAAATAAAAGAATCAGATAGTGATGACGACGACGACGACGATGATGGATTAATGGATCTTCCTGGAGAAGAAAATCTCAATGATTTACCAATAATTAACCAGAATAAACTACAACGATCAAATAGTATGGCAGATTTCAATTTTGCTAGGTTTGCTGATAATATTACTAAATCAAATGGTCTTCTACCAAATAGTACACAAACAAATGATACTACTAATATATTAACTAATCCAGCACTTGTAGACACGTCAATGGATCAAAATTTGCAAAAATTCCTTAATGAACCTTATTTACAAGACATCCAAAATAATTATTTCAATGTTAGTAATTTGATTGATAGACCTAATTTATTTCTTCCAAATACAGAAACTAATATACCTGATATCGGAATAGACCTTCCACAAAATGATTATTTAACAAACGTCTTTGGTAACTCTATGAGCCCCAGCACAACATCTCCAAATACAAATTCGACTTTACCAATCAATCCAAATGTAATTAATACAACAGCTCCAAATTTTGAACAATCTCCAATGCCAAGTATAAGTAGTGTAGGAAATATAAACAGTACAGCTTCAGGAATGAACAATACACCACTAAATATGTCTGTCAATTCTGTTCAAAGCTTTGATGTACCTGATTTAAATCGTATATTACATGAAAATCAAGATAATGCTGTGAACAACTCAATAATTGATACTCATTCTACTGTTACTTCCAACGGTTTAAGTCCCGCACCATCAAGAAATATCGTGATAAATTCAAGACAAACTAATATTGAAGTCGCAAAAGCGTTATACACAGTTATCCTACATTGTGATGGTACTGACCTAAACATTTCTAAAAGCAGTCAAAGTGAATTGCGTGCCACTTACAGGTCATTATTAAAACAAATCCGAAAGACAAAACCGCAAAGTAATAAAGTCAAAAAGGCCATCAATGAATCAGCACTGGATAGTTTTTTGAATCAATCAAATCAAACTATAAATTTAGAGAATTCTGCCAACTTTCTTTAATCGTGGGCTCTACTTCAACAAAGTATACATTGTTCCAGATAGAAACATATAATTTAATATTTCCTGAGCATATGGACATATATTAATATTAAGCATATATAATATATACAAATACATAAATTAAAAATTCTTAGACAAAATATTCCACGTATCTAGTCAATATTTATTCCGAACTGTCCTTATGCAATTGTTGATTCTGAGTTAGGGTCACACAATCTCCCATGTGTCCGTAATTTGAGGAGGTTGATTGCATATTTGGAAGTATCATCGTCCACAATCTTTAACACGTTTTCATTAACTTGGTAGCTCCTTTTAACTTCCAACAATGTGTCAATTATGGGAGGTGCAATTTTCTCAATAGGTTGTTCATCATTTATACCTTCTACAACATTAATATATTTATTCCCAATATAACTATAAGAGTTAAGAAGTTTTTCAACGAAATTTGGTTTGTCCATGGTATATTCTATTAAGAAATCCCACAATTCTATATCTCCCCAACTCCTGATATATTCTATTGCTAACAAAGGGTCATTTAATTTATTAACAATAATAGACAAAGCTTTTTTAGTTTCACCAATTTTCCCCCAGAGGTAGATTAACTCAGAGTATAACCCATCTTGGGTTGAACAAAGTTCAATTGCCTTATCAATATTGTAGTGTGTTTTATTCTTCAAAAAATCTAGCAGGGGTTTCTTATCAAATCTAGAAAATAGGTCTATCATTTCGTTTTCATAGACTTTCAGTAGGTCAGGTTCAGTAGAGTTAATTCTAAGCAAGATACACAACAATAATTTATCAACATTTTCGTGCGCTCTGGAATAATCCTTGAACTGTTCAATTACAGTTTTCAATGATATAATCTTTCTATTTTGAATTATCAATAAAATTGGTTCCCAAAAAGTTTGCTCTAACTCTAGGATTGACAAATTGTTTACGACAGAATTTCTTAATTTGGAATTATTGAAGGCCGGTATCAATATTATTTCCATCAACCTATCCATAACCTGTGGCAAAAGTTGAGGTTCATTCTGAAGGATACGTAAAGTTTTAGGATCTTTAATGTTTATCATGTAGGGAATAGCTTGGGAGTATTTTTCAGTCTTTAAATAAAGGTATATGAGTTGGTTAACATAGAATATCTCGAAGTCCCCACTTTCTGTCTGTAATATTTTTAATCTTTCCTCTATAGTTTTAGAATCAAATAAATCTATTGGCCAATGTTGTATAAATTTGCTGAACATTGAAGTTTCATACTTATCTAGAGTATAATTCAAAATAAAATCATATATGGAATTTGAACGGTTTAATGTAAGAGGGATAAAATCTGCAATCTGCAAAAGTTTATCATCTTCCATATACATATTAATTACTTTGTACCATTCCTTATTGAATAATTCATCAATAACTTTATAATGCTCGTTACCTTTATCATCTCCCAAACCCTTAAATATTCTAGTCATCGCAGGACCCACCTCATCGAACTCTTTTTCCTTGAGTAACTGTTCAATATAACGTATACCAACTTTTGCTCGTTCAATATCATCAACAACATACTGTGCAATATTCCATGCATTATAAAATTTTCCATTCGCAATGAACCAATTATAATGATCCATTAATGTTAATTGTTGAATTTTAATTGCGTCAGAAGTACATATTAAGTAATATTCTGATGGACTGTCTCCATTTTCGTGTATATGTTTCCCCAGATGGTAGTCACCAAGTGATAGTTTTTCGTAATCCTTACAAACAATTTCGTCATTATATATTTCACTCCCATCGATTAAATTAAAAATCTGTAGTTGAGGTGGCAAATGTTTCAATTGCAATTCATTTTTATCGTCAAATTGTTTTTCGTAACCTAAACAGAGTAACTGATCGTCTTTAAAGGATGCAATACCAGCTATTAGTAACGGAATCACAAAATGGTACTCTATATCTACATCCTTGTCAGGTATTCCTTTAAAACTCGAGGCTGCGCTTGATATAATTGATCCAACATTTCCATGGATAAACCCATCCTGAGTATTTTTTGTGGCTACTGAAATTTTAAAGATCCAAATATTGTCCATCCAGCCAATAATGATCCTATCTCTTTCGGGGATATGAATATGTGGTTTAAATATTTCAAAAGGATTGTTATTCTTGTCCAGTTCTGGTAATTCTACATGTAATAGTGATGTCTTGGTAATCTTATCAAAGAAATGAATCCCACTAGAAGTGAACCAAAAAATAATGTCTTCAGTTCTGTTAATTGATAAAATTGGACCATCGCCTTTAGAAATTGTTATATCAGTTTTATTACCTAACCAATTTCTTTGAGAGAGAATAAGTTCACCTGCCATTCCTCCAGATATGAACGTCTTATTGGCTACATAATCTGTATCTAATACGACAGAGTTAATTGGTCGTTTGAAATCATATGCAATTAGATTTTCTGATTTTATATCATTGACTAAACCAGTTACAATAGTACCATCGATGGAAGCAGTCGCAAAGCTCACTCCATCTGTGTAAATAGAAAGAATAGATGATCTGTGACATTTCAAAGTGTCTATCATTTCAAAATGGGGAGTAGTAAAATACAACATCCCCGAGTGAGTACCAAATATAAATATTGAATCATGGAAGTTGCAGGCAGAAATAGCATCCCTTTCGAATAATTTAATTGGTAATTGCTTGATGCGAGAGTATATCAATAAGGGAGGTTCTTCATCTTCATCTTCATCTTCATCTTCATCTTCATCTTCTCCAATATCTGTCTCGGAAACATCGCTGTCTCCATCAGAGTTGCCTGTATCATCATTTGTGGTGTGGTCCTCAATTTCTTGTAAGCCCTGGTTGACGTTGCTATCTTTCGATAATAATAAGTTTGAATCTGATTTGATCGCCTTCGATTCTGAATTGGAATTCGTCAGTTGAGAGTTATTTGTCTCAATCGTTTCTTCCGCCTTATCTACTTTATCTGAAGTATGTTGAAGTACTTTATCACTTGTAACTATATCAATGTCACTTGAAGTATATGTGTCATTTTTATTATGTGAAATAGTCTCATTTGTTGTATGTTCTTGGTTCATATCCTCATAGGTTTATTCTATTTAATACAGATTATCTTGCAAGTGTTGATGATAAAAGTAAAAATTATTATCGCAACCTGATAAATATAAGCTAAGTAAACTAAGGTAGAATGTTTATTAATACCTTAAGTCTTGATTGAAATGCATGCAATAAAAGTCTCTCCCATTGACAGAATATTATTGTTTTCAACGTATGAAGGGAACCCCTCTCAGCGCGACCTCTAAGAAAAGAAAGTTAAACTTTCTATAGTAGAACTTTTCACTTGAACATTCATTAAGAAAGTACAAAATAATCCCTTTGAATTCTTATTCGAAGTGTACATCGTACGTTATCCTGAACAGCGAATACACACACACATACACATTTACGAAAATATATTACAATGGCCAGAGCTAGACGAGGAATGCTACTTCAATGTGATCCTTCGATAAAAGCATTAATTCTACAGATCGACGCACAACATAACGATATTATACTGGAGGAACTTGATGATACTCATTTATTAGTGGATCCAACGAAAGTCGAATTTATCAAGCACGAGCTGAATAGATTACTATCGAAAAATATCTATAATCCAACGGAAGAGGAGGAAGAACAATAAGTCAGACGAAAAAGCTGAAAAAAGTTCAAATATTTTTGTTATATATTAACAATAATATTATATAATCGGAATACAAATACAAGTTAGGGACATGAGGAAGATACTTCTTTTCTTTCCCGGATATAATATTTTATTGGACAGTCATTGTTTATCTCCCGTTCCAGTTCAACAATACTACTGAAACGTCATAGGATTTTATATATATAAGTATAAATATACATATAGGTCATCCATTTTAATTCCATATTTTTTAGTATGTTGAAAGAATAATGAAAACAAAAAATATCATAATCAGAGTATATTTACATGTTATGATGGTGCGTATTTTCTGTGTTTCCCCCTTACTCAGTTATCATTATGATCATCATGTTTTCCCAATTTCAACTCTTCTCTAATTTTGGCCTTTTCAGCCTCTACATTTATACCAAATTCTTCTTGTAATTTTTTCTCTAGTTTAATTCGTTTCTCAAGTCTTTCTTTCTTCATTCTAGCCAATTCTGCTTGAATTTCATACCTTTCCTTCGGAATCTTATTCAAAGTTTCAGGGTCAGGCCAAAACCCTGGAACATTCAATTTCTTATCTGTATCAGTACCAATATAATACATGACAGCCACTGGAGCTAGGAGACAAAATGAGAATCTAAAGATTTCCAGCTGTGACCTTGTATATTTGAAAGGTAATCTAAATTTCATTGTATATGGATAGTAATACTTTGAAATAAACACGGTTTTGATAATATACTTATCGAACAGTATAAAATAGGATAAATTGATCTCTTTGTATATGAGTTAATGATCCGTTTTTAAGTAATTATTGTTGTAATTATAATAAACCTGCAAGGGAATTTTATTTGCAATTTCAAGAAGTCCTTAATTCCCTATAACTTTTCGCTGTTTGTTTTGTCATTTTCTTAACAACACCGAAAATTAAATATATATATGCTCAATTAAACAGTCTCCGCGCGCGAGCTCAGTATAAAATCACAGTAATCCTAATAAGAATGGATATCCACGTTAAACTTAGAAATATCCGATGGGTTTATTACGTAGATTGATTGATGTTCTTAAGTAATAGCAAGTATTTTATGAAGTAATAACTATGCCGAACTTAGTTTAGCTAAATACTAGTGTAGAGAACTATATCCCGACAGATATTTTCCAGTGAGGGCAATTTTTTATTTTATTTTATCTACTACTACATGGATAAAACTGTCAATTACTCAGAATTGTTTTCTCAATTGTTAGATAATGAAGGAAATTTCAACAATTCCATGCTTACATTCTTATATTATATGTTTCCTAGGGACCTGTTCATTCGAGCGCTATCACTTCTTGAATCCAATGATATGATGATATATATTCTGGAAGAGGCTATAAATAATGACAACTCAGTAATAGCAGAAGCTCAACGGACAGCTACATTAGCTGATGAATCCAACAGTGCAAAAAATACGATTACAAGTACAAACACTACCGAAGATGATAAACAAGGTGCTGTTCCACCATTGAACGCCACGATACCCATAGTAACTGATTCATTGGGGGAAAACAATCCGGGTGAAATCGAATATATGAATGGATTGTTGAAGGATATATACAATGATGATGATTATCAATTATTATATCGATTAATTGTTAAATCTGATAACGAACCGCCGATCTATGTTGATTTGAAGGATTGGACATGTTCCTGTTCTGAATATTGCGAACTCTTCTCTCATGAAATATTTTCTAATGAAGGAGAAAAGAAGGATGTAGATTCTGCGATTCAAGATCTATTGGTTACTGAAATTGATGATATTGAAGAATTTAAAGATGATCGAATTGGACAATTGGATGCGCATAGTTTCTCTAAACAACAATATTTCAAGATTGATAAAATTATGTGTTCGCATTTATTGGCTTATTCTATTTTATTGCGTTCATCTATGGATATTTTAAAATATTTTGTTCAAAAGAAGTCCAATGTGTTACTGTTTCGAATAACCAATATTGATGAATGGTTAAAATTGCATATAAATATTATCGTATAACTAATAAATAATAACTTGGACGCATATAGTTAAAATTAAATTGAATTGAATTAGATTAAAAAAAATTATATAAATATAATGTAAATGTGTGTATATTAATTAAGATATTTTAAAATAAATTTTGAAGAAATGAAAAAAAAGAACTTGGAAATAAGTATTGAGACATATGTAGCGAATATATCAAAATACAAAAAATTGTTCGTTCCTATAATAATTCTTATCTTTTATTGTTTTCAAAACAATAAGCAAAAAGAATGAAGTAGAATGCAGTAAAAAATGAGAAAGATCTTTTTACCAATGATCTTATAGATTTTTTCAAAACAATGGAAAAATCATTGACACTGGCGATGGTGTTTAAAGGAACAACAATCTTACGAACGATTGGAAGAATATGTGGTTGATGATGAAGGACATAAAAAAAGGAGTTGAAGATGAATGTGTGTGTATGTGTAAGAAAAAGAACTACTTGCTAATTAAGTTAAGCAGCAATTTTTAAAAAAATATTTTTACTATTAATCTATCAATTATAATAGTAAGTAAGCACCGATCAAACCAGCGACGGATGGGATCATAGCGTTAGCGGCATTGGCGTCGATGACGGAATGAGTAGAAGAACCAGCAGCCTTAGTAGAGGAAGTGACTTGAACAACCTTAGTAGTGGTTGGTTCAGCGGCTTGCTTGTCGGTAGTCTTGACGATGGTACATGGACAATCAGTGATGGTCAAAGTGGTAGCACCGGTGACGGTGTAAGTCTTACTGTTAGTGATGATTTCAGTTGGTTCTGGACAGTAAGTGGTGAAAGCAGTGACGACTTCAGTGACGGTGAATAATTCGGTGGAGTTGTAAGCTGGGTGAGATACTACTGGAGCAGAAGTGGAGGAGATGTAAGAGGTAGTAGAGTTAACAATTGGAGCAATTGAGGAAGTAGTAGAGACTGGGATGTCGGTAGTGGTTTCGTTGTCAGCGGCAACAGCAGAAGAAACGATAGAAGAGACAACAGTGGAAGAAACATCCTCGACAGCAGAAGAAGAGGAGTTACTGATGACAGCCATAGCACTTGTGGCAAATAAAGCGGATGTTAATAAAGTAGAAGTGAATTGCATTGTAATTATAATTGAGTAATTGAGCGAAAGGACAGATGTAATTATATTTGTTCTTGATGATTTAATATTTGCATATAAAAAAAATAGATAAAAAGAAATTAAATAGAACTACGAAACAGGAAAAGTAATTATTTCAAGAAAGTAAATGAATTAGTCGACCTTTTTATATCTGAGATAGCTGAGATAGGAAAACAAATTGAAGGAATTTTGAATTGATGAATGTTCAAGTAATAAATGGATAAGTTCCTTTTCCATTAGATTATCAACCATTGCCTCCTCTCCCTCTCCCTCTCCTCTCCCTCTCCCATTTCCCATTAGAGGAAATAAACTACTACAAGGAATCTTTAACAAAAAAAATTCCAAGGCCAAAACTAAAAATAATTACAATAGCAAGAGAATATTAATAGATACGTCAAATTCTTTAGTTTATGATAGCAGCAATTTCCTTTTACAAAGATAAAACTAACTTGGAACTGTAAGCATAATCACGTAAAGAGTAATAATAAGTTTGCAGTCTCCTTAACGATAAAATACAGTACTGTATCGTTGTAATTGGGCTTGGTCCTTCCAATATGTTCATATTTAATTATAGAGTTGAGCGCACGCATAGCATAATACAATGAAGTTATTAATTATAACTTCATTGGGTGGGTGGGCCCTCTGTCAATTTCTACGAGGTCACGATGAGTGTGAGTATTTTTCAGTTAGTTACTTGTGTGGTTCTATTTCCCTTACATGAATAAAACAGCTTATGGCACGGTAATAATAACTACATAATAGCGAAATATATTCTGTCGGTGTTGGTGTTGGTATTGCCACCGTCATTGCAATTATTTTTAGTTTGGTGCTCGCAGTCTGTTCACTGGCAGGGGTTTCTGATTAATACTCACCCACAGCCATTGCAATACGCTTGGCTTGGCCTGGTTCTGTACTCCGTTTGTCTTTGCCATTTCCGGAGAGCGCAAATAAATTTATTTTAAAATATTTTTGGTTTTATAAATAGCCGCAACGCAGAAATTGCGGCACAAGTCAATCTCAAGAAATATATATATCGAATATTAAATATAGTTTCTTGCTCACCAACAAAAAGAAGAAACGACCATCCTTTTACACGTATATTCATATATAGAGTTCTTACCTGAATAGGAAATGTCCGAGGCTGGCAAGTCAGCTGCAATCATATCCCGTACACATTGGAGAAAATCTTTGGGTACTATAAGAGGAGAGGGCCCCGAGGGGGGACCGAGGGGGAGACAGGGGGAGACTCCCACTAATGTTAACCAATTTGCGATACTTCAAATAACGAGGTAAGGGGGAGAGGAAAATCCTTTCTGTCTCCCCATTGTATGTATGCACAGATATGTAACGGATACGTCATAGCCCAATAAATATACTAGTATTGGCACCAATAAATGACAACACCCCTTCGCTCCTCAACAACAATTTTTTATGCTTTTTATCGTATTTTATATGAATTAACGAACAGTCCCCTTGCCGTGCCGTGGAAAGGGACTATTTACTTATTTATTTTTCTTTTTCTTCTTCGTGCAGCGTAATTTACGCAACTACACAAACCGGTCCCATTATTGCCTATTTGGGATATTTATAGGTGT
The DNA here is from genome assembly GCF_903064755.1 of Maudiozyma barnettii. Lineage (NCBI taxonomy): Eukaryota > Fungi > Ascomycota > Saccharomycetes > Saccharomycetales > Saccharomycetaceae > Maudiozyma > Maudiozyma barnettii. The sequence goes on from NW_024545247.1 coordinate 233,906, forward strand.
ATCCATATGTCCGGATCAGGTAATTGTCGTCCGTGAGTAGTAACCATTTATGCAGTATAATGAGCATAAAAGTGTTTTTATTTTATTTTATTTTGGATTATTTATATTAGAAAGTCTGTCTCCTCTACACCGTCTTCTTCTACTTCACTATCTCCGACTATATCCTCCTCCCCCTCATTTTGAGTCTCCTTTACTACTATTGCTGACGGTTGTGTACTTTGACCTCTGGGTGTTACTGGCGTAGATATTGCTGTAATACTAGCATTTGCACTTGTGTTCGCTGGCTGCCCCGACTCCTCAGGATTTGTTAAATTGTTGATATTATTATTACTACCACTATAATCCCAGTGTATTGGTAATTCAATGATTTGCCCGACTGGTTTATTATTTCTCGGACTCATATAGTCTCTGGAGTCTAGATCATCATATATCACGGCAATCCTTGTCCTCTTTGGAATTTTAGATTTATTATTTCCCGTTTGGAAGTCCTGTCGATGACTCCAATCCCATAATAATGCAATTCTTGCCTTTAAAAAAATTTCCCATTTGGAATCCTTAGAACCCATCCCAGAATTCGCTATTAGTGCACTCTTCAACATTTGTACATTTCTCTTTCCGGAAATAGTATTTCTCCCAAAGAGGACATTATTACCAGAATTGTTTTCATTTAGGGTATTACTACTAATTGTGGACGATACAAAAAAATTACTGCCATCTCCAATTACTTCAAACGTATTTTCATAATCATTAGACATACTACTATTGCTATTACTGCCGTTGTTTGTTAATAACCCTGATTGGTACGATGTGTTCATACAGTTGTTTAATAAAATTATCGTGCTATTATGCTTATTTGCATATTTGGTCATGGTGCTAAATAACAAAATTAAATCTCTGCATTTTAATTCATGTATATTCAATTTATTCGTAGCCCCCTGATTTGGTGATAATTTATCTCTTGTTATTAACGAGTTTAAATGATTAACTAATAATTGAGAAAATCCATCAATTACTATTAATTTATAATGACTACTCAAGGAAATTAACTTCGTGAAAAATACTAATAATTCCGTAAATTTTTCAATTTTGACATTATACACATTAGTGTTGTTTGATATTAAATTTATGGGTAACGGTATAAACGTCTCTATCCATAGAACAGAATCTTCATTGGATCGTTTTAACGAGTTTTCGATCAATTCAATACCAAATCGTGTCTTACCAATCCCAGGTGGTCCATAGATTTCATATATATTACCACTTTGGAACCCTCCACCTAATAGATCATCGAAGATTAATGTTCCTGTAGTTAATGGTTCTGGTTTCTCTACAATCAATTGAGATAATGGAACTCCAAATGACATTCTATCTTAATTCAATCCCCATATATATGTATGTAGTTGCTGACTAGTACACTTTCCTAATCATTCTCTTCTTCAGTTCTGTAATTGTCTTTAAGTCATCGTTTTTCTCTTCTCTCTATATTTGTTTTTTGCTTTTTTTTTTCTTTTTCGAATTGGACTTTTCAGATTATATATAATCTTAAACTTTATAACGCGTAAAAATACCACACACCGTAGTCCCAATATTTACGGCATAAGAAGAAAAGACCCATTTCTATTTACCATAGGGCACAATAAAAAAGTTCAAATTTAACATTAATCACTAATACACACATATATATATTCTAACAGACAAAAACAAACATAATAATTGTTGTTTTTGTTTATGTTTTCAATAAAGTAATAGGATATATTATCATTTCTTGTTGATGCTTGTAGATGATCCTGTTCTCTTCAAAGTATATGCAACAGAAGCTGCATGCGATTTCTTACTACTTTCACTATCCTTGACATGACCTCTAGCATCCAGCTCAACTGTACCAGCACTTTGGAATAATGAAACATTACCCACAAGTAACCCGAGTGTATCCAGCACTTGTTGTGGATCTGTAAGATGTGCCTTGGCAACAGTTACCTTGGCAGCTGAACCAACTGTCACAGGGTAGAAACCAAAATTACCCCATCTATTACGTTTATCGTCATATTTACCATTCCAATGAGACTCAATGGAATTCAACTGTCTAAACATATCTTCATCTGTAAAATCATCACCAAGACATAAAATAAAGTCAGGCATTTCATCAATTGGCAACTTTTGATCTAATGGCTTCAATAAATCTTGAGGAGTACCATATTTATGCCATACAAGTCTCTTAACAATCTCACCCTTATTGACAAATTTAGGACGTACTTCGATATTCTTCTTACCTTCCATGACATCTAAATCAAAATCTTCAGTGAATTCTAATAGTAGTCTTTTTAATTCAGTAGCATTATAATCACCTAATTCAGGAACTGCTGCTCTATAATGCCAAGTTAATGCTACCTCCTTGCGTTCAATAAAAGAACCAGGTGTCTTGGTAGTTAAATCTTCCATGACTTTGTTAACACGCACTTGCCATGACATATCAAATTTCTTGGCCAAATTGACCCATTCTGGAGTACCGATATCCTTAACAAAACAACCATGTTCTGCACTTAGACCAATATGTTTATTCTTAGAACCCCACCATTTATTTAAAAACACTTGATCACGACCAGAAATAATCCATATTTGATTCTTAGGATCCTGAGATAATTTTTCCATTATCGTATACAATCTAGCTGTTGGAATGGCAGCAGCAGGATCTTTCACGATTGGTGTTAAAGTACCATCGTAATCAAATAGGAACAGACGACGATTAGCAGCTTTATAGTTTTCTAAGAGAACAGGTCTATTTAGTGCCGGTGTCTTCTTACGATCTTGAGATTCCGATTGTTTGCTAACTTCGACTATTTGATCCATGTATGTGTCTGTCCATGATTTAATGGATGGTACCTCAGCCCATGTCTTATCTTGTATTGTTTCTCTTTGAACCTTTGTCAAATTGAATGCATTGTTAATGGATTTGGCAACAGCAACAGAATCCCATGGATTAACAATAATAGCATCCTTAAGGACAGAACTACTACCACTGAACTCACTCAATATTAATGGCATACCATAACAGGATGAATTTGAGTCATGTGATTTGATGGTGACATATTCTAAGGCAGTGGTATTCATACCATCTCTAACACTGGTAATCAAACATAGATTGGCGGCTCTTAACAAAGAAAAGTAAACATCCTTTGGTATTCTCATATAATAATGTTGTACAGGAGCAAAATTCAAGTTACCATATTGAGAATTGATAGAGTTAACCAATTCATTAACTTGTTGCTCCAACCTAATGTTTTGTGGAGATTCTCTGTTTAAAGTTGGAGAACTGACTTGAATCAGGACAACTTGCTCTCTCCATTCGGGATACATTGCCAAAAATGTCTCAAAGGCCCTTAATTTTTGAATAATACCACGGACTGGATCGAAACGATCTCTACCGATGATAATTTTTTTCCCTTGGTAAGCTTGTCTGATAGCATCTACTTTAGAATCCACATCTGGTGTGAATGCCTCTGACATAATCTTATCAGTATCGACACCAATTGGAGATGAGTCTACAATTAAGTCACCACCATACACAGACATGTTGTATTGATCTTTACCTCTATCATTTTTAACTTTCTTAGATGTAGAATCCAACAATCTCTTACAACTAGAAACAAAATGTCTACTGAATTGTTCATTTTGGAAAGATATTCTATCAGCACCAACCAAACCATCCAAAATTTCTTTTCTTCTTGGTAAACAACGGAAATACTCATAACTTGGCCAAGGGGCATGGTGGAAATAACCGATTACTAAATTATTTTCAGAGTCTGAATTAAACTTCATTCTTAATAATTGTGGAAGTAATAATAAATAATAATCATGAATCCAAATAATATCACCTGGTTGGTAGATTTCCCCAATTTTCATTGCGTAAGCTTCATTGAACTTCACATAATCATACCATGAATTATTTGCATCTGAGCCATCAGAATCTAAATCAACTTCTGTAGATGGATTTAGAATATAATGAAATAATGGCCAAATAATATTTTCTGCGTAATTTCTCCATCTACTTTGTTTTCTACTTCTTAATAGCCAGACTGGATTATAATTTTTATTAATCTTGGATTTTAAATTATTCATTTGCTCATTGGTTACATATAGTTTATCCTCATCCAAACCATTACCGTGAACATTATTACTATTATTATTGCCGTTATTATTTTCGTTAGCTGTTGAATCATTTTTATTATCTTTAGAATTATTTGATGTCAATTTTTCTTCTTCTAATTGTTTCTTTAATAATTCAGCTTTTGTAAGGGTTTTTTTAGAAATTTCACCTGTCCACCCAACTACAATTTGTTCATATTCATCAGAATCTTGTAAATAATCTAACGATGAGTACAGAGCACTGTTACCAGTAGCAGGATTGATTATCCAGTCATCTGATGATTCATCTAATGTGATCTTATATGGTAATTGTGAAACACAATTGATAATTCTTTGTTTTTTTGGTTTATTAGCTGTCATTATATTAAGCAGTAAATACTAAAGTTGAATTTGTTAATATTTTATTTTGAGGTACTATACGTGGAAAGTCAACTTAATCGAAATATAGTAGTTAATACAGTAGTCAATATACTATTATCTCTTTTTAGTTTAACCTTTTATATGAGATGTGTATCTAATTTCACTTGTTTTTACTATTAAGTTAAATTCGCAATTGTAATGAAAAGAAATCTTTAATTGTCTAGTATTTATATATCCATATATATAGATGCATTGAGATGTAGAGTCTTATCTCAATGTTTCTACTATGTTCAGTTGAAACAATACTTATCTGCCTGTCTTGCTCCGGTTCCCATCCCTTTCCTTAATTTTTAATTTTTCTCTCTTCATGCCTTGTTTTTTGCCTGAAACTGCTATTAGAAACAGAGAAATGTATTCACAGTTGCCGATACATAACTGGGGGAGAGGGTCAACCAGTTAAAGAGGGGTCCTCCCTATTTTCGCACACAGAGAAAATTTGTTGGTTATTCCACTGAGGGGATATCATAGTAGACGAAGACGGGATGCAGATATAATATATTTAACTATATGAATAGATAATGTCATTCTATATGAATCTGCCAAGGATTTTCTCAATCATATATATTACTGGGAGAAACTATTTCTTCAGTTAGTTTGGTCAGTGGTACTTAGTATGAGAATAGTAGTTTCTTATTGCAATAGATTTGTCATTATTACTTTTACTATAGTTGTAAAATAACAACATCTATACGTAGAAAAGTACGGGGATATGTACATTTAAAAATACTAATGTCTCAGTAACGGTAGTATCCTTTGAAAAATATTGATATCCTATACTTTTTATATTCGAGCACTTGAAAATATGACGTATCTCGATCGTTATATTTGTTGCTTTTAATACTTTACAAGCTTTTGAACGCCATGTAATATTTGAAGCATATCTATTTATTGTTGGTGCGAAGTTTAGAAATGGGTTTGTAGTTCTATGTACTAATTTCGAATTTTAATATATATTTTTGTTAATGTTACAATTTTGTTTTCAGCCTTACTATACGATAAATGGTACCTTGTTTTGTTTGTAGAAATGATTCGTAATTCTCGAATGGTATATTTGAATGAAACAATTGACGTAAGTAGGAATTTTTATGCATGTTCTACTGTTCTAGACTCTGAATTTGATTCTTACTAGCTTACATAGAATTATCTGTCTAACACATATCATCATCTGTGGAACAATCGATAATTGTCGTTCATTTTTTTTGTTAATCATAGAAATGTAGTGTTTCGAGTTTCCATTTTCCCACTCTATGATCTTACATAGAGCACTAATACCGCTACCAAAATTCAAAGACCCTTGACATTAATAGATATAATTTAGCTAAAATATCATTATTTGGCTGTTGTTGTTGCTGTTGTGGAATCACCGGTGCGACTGTAATGACGGGTTTCGACCTTATAAACCCTTGATTAATTTGTGATATACATTGTAAATTAGCATGGACTCTTTTCAAATTTTGTGATACTAATGATTGAATATTTTCAGGTAATACCGATGGTGAATTTGCTTCAATTTTTTTATCTTTAAAAAAAGGATTGGTCATATGTATTACTCTTGCTAAAAGTACGCTATTGATATGTAATAACAATTGAATCTTATACTGAATTTGTTCATCCACCGAAATTATTTGATTGGGATCTAATTGCAACACATCATTGGCACGATTGTTGTTGTTAATATTATTATGAGGTAATCCAGGATTTATAGCTGCAGGCGTGGTTATACTACTCATTGTAAAGGGTTCACTATTGTTGTTGTTGTTGTTGTTGTTTTACAGGGAAATAACTATACTATGTATGTATTATATATGTGAACCTATTATTGCATGTTCTGTTTTGCAAACTTAGAAAAAAAAAATTTAAACTGGAGATATTAGTTTGTTTACTAAACAGAGTGGTGAATTTTATATTTTCGCTCTTTTCAGTTTATTTTTTCTTTCACAACGAAGCCATGTCTGCTCTTTTTTTTTGCTTTTTTGACATCGCGCTATCCATTGATTGAGCATCATTTTGATCCAATTCGAATCTTTCCCAGAGCAAAAAAAAATTAAACATGTAAATATATCTTGTCTTTCTGTAGGCTCCAGGCCCCATTCTAATTACATATCATTGATGTCAAGAAAGAACCTAAACTAACACGAATTGTCAGTCAAAAAAATAGAATATAAGAAGTATTCCAATAGACAAGGCCTATATGACTCTCTATGCGTCAATACTTGACTATGCTTATTCTGCAGCATAGTATCACCACTCCTGATGTGAGTCGTTTAAATTTGACAGCGATTTAATCAAAAAACAGTTCAGAAATTGACAAGGCGCAATGCAATTCGCGTAAATTACAGATATCGTATATCCTGAAGTCACGAATGGAGGAACGAATATAAAAAAGATGATATCCGAGACGGTCTTCCAGTATGTCAAACGCCACGCCGAGTCCTTTATGGAAGGCAGTACTATTCTCATGCCATATTATATGAAACTAGTGAAAATTGTAACTCGCCATTTTAATATATCGTAACACTTATCGTTCCGTGGTACGATAAGACTTCGGATCTCTTTAATCATGCTATCTAATAATTTAATAAGTACTATTTTTAAACATTTTCAAAAGTTACATAATATCAGCATATTATTAAAGCCCACAATAATGTCGATGGGAGTGAAGAAGTAGTGTATCTATTATGCAAAAATTCAAAAACCGGCTGTAACTGTAACATCCGGTCTTTGACGTACATCTACGTAATAAAATGTGTGTGTATATGTAATCTATAGTATAATAGAAGGCTGTAACCAACAACATCCGAATGCGCTCCGGGAATCAAATCACAGCATTCACACACCCAAAAAAAACAAATTGTGGGGTACACAAAATAAAGCAGTAAACCAAATTGTTGATTCGAACTGAAGGAGAAAATACTACTAGTCAATTGAAAGAAAAAAGGCGCCATTTCTTCTCTTTTCTTTTGGGATGCGGAACAAGTTTTGAAATTTTGTTGGATATTTTCTTAAGAAAAGATACGGTAATTCCGCAGTGTCCGCTTTCCGAGGGACGGAAAGAGAAATCTGATCTATTCCTCGGAATACAGCCATCTCTCAACTCTTTCTCCCCCCTTATTATAGATACAATTATAGTATAATAAAGTAGCGTGTTAATTGAAGCGATAAACTAGTAGAAAATGTTAGTTCATTTTAAAAATAGGTGGTTAAACGTCATTTGTACTACTACTTGCGCGGACATTCGCAGTTTTTTATCTGTTCCAACGAGCATACAAATATATTAGCGGGGCAACAACAACGATTTATTATTTGACTTTGGCAAATACTGCTAGTTAGTATACATGCACATTCTTTTAACATAATCACAAAAAATCGTTTGATCTTTTGTGATTAACAAATTATATGTAGCCAACATTAGAAAAACTCAATCCAAATCCAACCTCCGCAAACAAAACAATTTCAAATACAATGTATTTCCTTCCTGTTATTTAAAAAAAAATTCACTCCCTGGAATGGCTAAAGTCCCTTCTAAATCCCTAAAGCCGCCTTACTATGGAAGAAGGGAGAAAAAACAATTTCTTCTAGTAATCTATTCTTTCTACAAAGGCAACGAACAACGAATTGCAACTTTAAGCAACTAAAAAGAAAAAATATTGAAAAGGCTGTACATAAACTCTCTGGCACCAAAGGGTGGGGATGAACCAACCCTTGCAGTAAACAGAAATATCCACGGTATTTTTAGTAGTAAAAAAATAATAGGTAAATTTTGTAAAACCGAATAACAAACAAAGAATTAGGCAAGATTAAGCGAAGAAAGAAAAAAATAACAATTTACCATTTAGAAGTAATTAACAATCGTAGAAGTATCTACATATCTCATTTTCAGCGACATCTTTCACCGAAATACCCTTAGAACTTCACAGCGTGGATATCCTTGTTTGCAATAAATAAATAAAAAAGTACTTCTAAAACGTACGTAGAAATAACGAAAGACAGTTATTGTATTCCTATCTCAACAGGATACCGTAGTAGAGGTCTGTCAATCAATCAAGAAAAAAAAATCTAAATATCATTTTCTTACTACAAATCCTTCTCCTCTCTCCCAGTCATTTTCCGCTAGTCTCTGATATCAAATATTTCATGTTGTTGATTGTCTACGCCTCATTCTTCAATCCTTTATTCTCTTTTCTTATTGTTCCACGGATAACGTCGGATAACAACAAATAAAACAGAATAGCAGTTGTGCATTGCTTTTTCGTTCTGAATAGTTCTGTTTGTTTGATGGCTGCGCTGACCCTTTACCCGTGTCATTCTCGGGTTTGTCTCCCTTTTCTCCCTCCCTCCCTTCAGTCATACTCCCAAACAATAACAAAGAAGCCAAGTAAACAAAAACAAAAAAAAGCAAAATGAAAAGTTCGCGTATCCTTTTTCATTGATATTATTATTATTTTCCTCCAGGGTGTTCTGACGAAAAACAAAAAATACACGAATTTTTTCAGATTTTCTAATTCTCTAATTCTGCCGTGCAACCCACAGACAAAGACAAAAAAAAAGGAACATCAGTTTTGTTATATCCGTCATTCTTCCGCTAAATACAACAAATAGAGGAGAAACAACACACAGAAAACTACCAAATACACATCACAATATCAATAATAATAATAATAATATTGTTTATCCCATGCCAAGGTGGATATTCTCGATTATTTTAATGTCTATTTCTATTGTTTACTAAATAATTTCTTGGTAAAACACTATGTACCACTAATCTTTTGTTTTACCTCGCTTGGTCGTTTTACTACTACCCACTGTAATATGTTGAATTAAACCATGGGATAAATTATTATTGTGGGACGAAGAAGAAGAAAAAAAAATTTATGCGATGGAGCTGAAAAGCAATGGCTATAGCGAATAAAGGAAACAAGGACAGCAAGTAAAAGAAAGAAAAAAATTATTCATCAAATAAAATATGGTTAAAGAACACCACTTTTATCAGTTAATTTAGCCTAAATTTTGATTCTTTCCTTTCATTTCAGTTTAATAAAATGCGAAACAGTGTAATCAATAAATGAAATTCTACTTGTACTTACATTTTTTCGTCAATTGTAAGAAACTCTTCTGAAATTTCTTGATATGTAATGTTATATATAACATATTGTTTTATCGCTATTACGAATATTTAATCCATAAAAACTGCGCCTTACAACAATTTTTTTATTCTTTTTTCTATTAAATCATATTTATTTATTTAATTTATATATATAAATAAATCTTGACTAAATTATTTTATTTTAAGATCCTTTGGAATTATTTTTCACTGTAATTCATCCATATCAACTTAATTTTATTTTCATTAAACTAGAACCTGTCAAAGCTTTATCCTTTATAAACAAGTACTGAATAATATTCAATTCAAAACATAACTATTTTCACTCACTTTCTTTAATAACCAATTGCATATTTTTTTTAACCTAAACATTTGTTTTATTGCTTTTATATTCAGATTTAAAAAAGGGACTAACACATATAACATAAACTAATTATTTTTTTTTTGAAATAATGATACAGTCAGCTTTTCTAGGATTTTTCAACCTTATTGTAAGGATTATTAAATCAGGTTTAAATAAAAGAAATATATTCACACTACCGTTAAATTTTTTCATAAATTTTTCCCCTGTAATAATATGGTTATCTATTTTTCATCATGCTGGAATGATTCCATTAGATATTAGACCACAAATTCATAGTAAAATAGCATTTATTTCAGATGCTTTTTTATTTGGTGATTGGTTTGGTGAATTACAAACTCAATATCATGATTCTTATCAATTAACTAAAATTTCAATTGCAACAGCTTTTGCATTTGGTATAATTGGTTTACTAATTATACCGTTATCGATATGGTATTATTTATATCATATTAAATCATTAAAATATAATATTGTTGAATGGTATGATCATATTTTCCATTTTGAAAATAAAAAAAATACACGTAGATTTAGATTATTAGCAATTCCATTCTTAATTCCATTTTTTGCATTTATTATTTTAAATGTGGATCATACTTTTAGTTCTCAAAATATTGAAAATTTTACAAAGACTAAAGATATTATTGCATGGTTCTCCTACGTCATTTTACATGTTACCGTCCCTATTCTAACTGCCGTATATCTTTATGTTTTCCATCCTGCAGGTACTATCAAATGTTTTTCCTTTGCACTAGGTTTACAAAACATTTGTGGTGTTTTCACTCACTTGTTATTTCCAACTGCATCCCCATGGTTTACTCACATGTACGGTATTAACGATACAGAACATGTTAATTATACTCAAGAAGGGTTTGCTGCTGGTTTAGTTAGAGTGGATAATCATTTAGGTACTCATTTAAACACTAATGGGTTCCATTTATCACCAATTGTATTTGGTGCCGTACCCTCTTTACATTCTGCAATTGCATTCCAATGTTTCCTTTTCATTATCACTAGAGCATCTTCATTTAAACATAGATTTGCATCTAATGGATCTTCATCTACAAGTAACAGATTAAGAAATGGTGTTGAGAATGGTTCTACCGATGATGAAGAAAATGATTCTGATGAAATTAACTCCAAGACTTCAAGAGAAGAAAGTATAATACCATCCAACAGTAGTAGTATGTCTGATTTGGCCGATTCCGATGAGGATTACAATTATTCCGATATTGATTTGGAGGCTACTGATAAAGAATCCTGCCATTTATTATCATTGTATACCGACGATGCAGAATTTTCTAATAAATGGTACTTTAAGGTTTTCAATACTGGGTTAGTTGCCAAATTGCTAATTTCATCATTTATCTTATTACAATGGTGGGCTACAATGTATTTGGATCATCATTATAGGTTTGATTTGTTCATTGGTCTATTATACTCTATAACGAGTTTCATCATAATAAACAACTTTGTCTTACAACCTAGAGTATTGAAACCTTGGTTGGATTTAAGATTTGGTAAAATGCCTGATGATAACAATGAGGCAAGAACAATGGGGATGAGAGTCTTCAAAGGGACAAAGATCGAATGGTTTTTCGATCCATTAGCATAAAGTGTTTTGAAACAACATTAACAATAAATAAATAAAATTCACATAGTTTTGTAGCATATAATTGATTCTTAAAATATAGGAATTAATAAAAAAACAAGAAGAAAAAAACATTAATAATATTAAACGATTGAATTGAAAGATCTATTACAAAAAACTTTTGAATACATTTGAAAGGTTGCATGTTGTTACAAAGATTGCAACAACGATGATGTTTTTTAAGTAACTAATACTTCAATGTTTGTCCCTTTCGATGGCCTCTACTCATAAGAATAATTAATATTTCATTGAAATTGCAACAGATAGCTATTATGTATTAAATAAAATATATACGAAGGTGTCAATTATTATTACTATATTCTCTTATGTATCTATTAGTGTAAATTCCGATAGGATTTACATGGATTACGTTAGCCTTACTCTAGAAGTTAACTATTCACCATACGATATGTATATGTATAGTTGCCGTTTCCTCTCCAGCAACATAGGAATTTTTTTCTAGTTCGCTAAAGATACAAAATTAGGCGGTGAATTGGTTGTCCGCTTTCGGGTGAAGTATTTATCGCTGGATACGAATGGGGAAAATATAACATAAGAATTGAAAACCAAAAGTCAAAAAGGTTTGAAATTCAGTCAATGATTTTATAAATAAATATATGTTAAAGAGATTGGAAACATTTTTTTGTAGAAAACAGATAAACTTGATCAGGACAATTGCAATTATTTGTTTTTTTTTGGTTTACTCTCTTTGAATAATAAGTATAACAATTTGGATTGTTATTATACTCTCATCTTTTGTGATTGCCTTTTTTATTTATTTTGATAATATCAAATAATTTCTTCTCCAAAACACCAATCTCTGTTAACGAAAAATGTCTAGCGCCACATCTGCCACTTTACCACTACATATGTACATCAGACCACTGATTGTAGAAGATGAGGAAGAAGTTGCCAAACTTGAAGCTGTTTGTTTCCCACCAAATGAAAGGGCCCCAAGTGCTACAATTGATTTCAGATTAAAGAATTGTCCTGAATTATGTTCTGGTTTATTTATTAGAGATTTCGATGAGGACACTAAAGAAGTCAAAAGTGAAACTTTAATTGGTCATATTCTTGGTACTAAGATCTCTTCAAGCTACATTACTTTAGATAGTATGAAATTAGTTAATGATGAAGCCAGTGGTACAATTGCTATACATTCTGTTGTAATTGATCCAAAATTTCAAAAGAAGAACTTAGCTACTTTAATGTTAACTGATTATATTCAAAAATTGAGTAATCAAGAAGTTGGTAGTAAGATAGTTATTATTGTTCATGAATATTTAATTCCATTTTATGAAAGGGTTGGATTTAAAGTTATTGCTGAAAATACAAATGTTGGTAAAGATCCAGATTTTGCTCGTTCTAAATGGATTGATATGGAAAGGGAGTTAGTGAAGGAAGAATATGAAGCTTAAAAGAGTTTCAAATTGATGATTTATAATAATAAAAATAATTAAAAAGAAAAATAATTAGTACTTGTGTAATATATAACTTGTAATCTCAAACTCTTCTTTTTTTTACCTATATATTGGTCCTGTATACTGAGTAGCCATTTATAATAGAAAGTATGTGTGCGACATAAATATAGAATTCGATAAGATATAAGAAGAATCTTAATTAATTGATTGGATTTTACATTGCAATTTGATCAAAAATCTTGGGTATACTTCCAAAACCCAAAACCCATATTAGTTAAGGAATTTGATAATAAGATATGAACTTGTCAGACTTTCAGACGTCTTGCTTTTCCGTCTTACTAATCCCTTGCCAATCATTAAAATAGATGATGAGCTAATATAAAAAAATCGCCGGTTACCTACATGTTTCTTACTATGTACTTCTCAAGATTCTTGTCTAATAATATTTTCCCAAGCAACCCCTACTATTCCAAATAGCAAATAATTGTAATAATAATAATAGTAATGTAATGGTAAATGGGTATCGTCTCTCAGATCTGCTGCTTTGTAACCCTTCTTGTGCTTTATCCCTTCCTTCATGAACCCCTTCCCACAAATGTACACAGCGCCCTGTTAAAGGGTACACGCAGCCAGCATAGTAGAAGGAAAAATAGTATGAAGTGCAGCTTTGTCTCCGATGTTGACTATCAAATTACATATATACATATTTATAATGTGGTAGTCTCCCAAACTAACATTGTTCAAAGTAGGACAGACACAGACACCCCCATCTTAAAATTGATGTATTATGTAGTGTAATGTACTTTCCAACGATGGGGTGGGGGATGAGGAGAGTACAGTCTTTTAACTACCCGGGGTTACTTGACTTTTCTAAATATGTATTTCCTTTCACTGGCTTCCTTCACTCTAGCTTGGGTGTCGTTAATTTCAAAATGACAGACTCAGCAAGCAGTTAAGCATCAAATGGAAAAAAGAAAGAAAGAAATAAGGATACCCCCAAAAGGGAGTGACTTTTATATAAAAAACTCCGTGACACTGATAAATTAATACTCAACAGAAAATATCATATATAAAATGACTTTTTTTATATAAAGTGAGAATTTATTTACACCTGCATTGCTTTACCATTTTTGAAAATGTTCTTCCCTTGTTTATATACTTGTCTATTAATAACGTACATACGTATCTTCCTTTTCAAACGTTACTAGTACTTTTAGTGATTAGATATACATATATACATACTCTTTCAAAGCAAAAATTCATAAAATGTTGGCTCAATCTTTGGTAAGAAATTCAGTAGTTTTAAGACCGGTAATACTTTCTGCCCGTTACAGTGCAGTTCGTATGATCTCTACCACTTCAAGTTGCGCTAGGGATCATAGAATGAAGCATCCAAATCCAGAAGATGTGAAAGAACAGAAAAAATTCGATGCAAATAAGAAGAAACTGGAGAAATTAGAGCACGGTGGTCATTCTGGTATTAAGAAACCATCAATGGAAAAATTACAACAAAAGGGTGAAGATGCAAGAATTGAACAAAACAGACCAGATGATGGTGTCTACTAATTCTATTTTTTGGAGTTTGCTAACAAACTCTTTATATTTATATATTCGTATTATTTAAAATAAAATAAAATAGAACAAAATAGAACAAAATAGAACAAAATTCAATAAATTTAATTTTAGTTTGACATTCCTTTACAAATCTATATTCTCGTTGTCTATCAATCATATTTAGTAATGGACGTCTTCTTGATGTTATTATGAAGTTCTTCGTTATCTTGGTGTTGTATTTACCCGGACACCTGTTGATGCTCAGAAAATCCAGTACAATTCTAAACTATTTTTACAAGGCTCGCTTTGTCCCACCACATTATTGCATATTAGGTGCATATTACATTACTTACAGAGAGAAAGAGAGTTATTAATGACAAACACTCATTATTATTATTGATATAAATGTGTTAAGATATTATAAATATTGAAGTTTAGGTTTTAATGTATTGACAAAGAGTTACAGTATTAAAAAAAAACATTCGTATTTTGCTTACTCACAGTACTGAACTGACTAATACGTAATACTATTGATTTGATACGGTGTTTGTTTCCTATATTATTGTCAGAGCATAAAATATTATACACCCCACACATATACATGTATACATATATATATATGGATCTCGATTTTACCGTTTAATTTCAAATACAATAAAACTATTACTGAGGAACAATAAAAGCTATAAAAAAAGTTCTTTAACAGCATACTATTTAACCGAGTGTCTTTTGAGTCCCCTTATTAATAACATTTGACACCTCGAGATAAATTTTTGCGTACATACATATTGACATTCTATCACAAACTCAAAATTATTGTCTTCAACTGTTGATAAAAAGTATTTTAAATATAGAAGATGACCACAATGAAACACGATGAAATATATTGTACTTCCATAGTACGGTTATCTGAAATTGCTGGAACTTTTATCTCAAGAAATAATAAATCTACCGATATTGATAAATCAAATGATTTAAAAGCCGTACTTCAAGAATGCATAGATACACTATCTAATTACAAAGACGAATGTAAGCGAATTAAGAAACTAGGTTTATTTGTTAACCCAGGGCATATTGAAAATATGGATATCCAAGAAAAATTAAGGACTTTTAAGATTTTCGAATCAGCATATATTTATTATAAAATTATTCATATTACAGTATTGATAAGAATACCAAATTTACCATCGTTTATTAAAATTAAAAATGAAAAGGATTTACAAACCGTTAAACAAAATAAAAATAAAGAAATTATCGAAATTTATAACACTTTAGTGAATACTTTAGTTCAAGATGATAGCATTGCCAAAATAAAATTATTTATTAAAAAACATACCATACCCAACTTAAAATTGGAGGAGAGTACACAACATAATGACACTGATATAAATAAAGAAATTCCTCTGGAAACTGGTCACACAATTTCAGTGGATCAACTCAGGACATTGTTAACAAATAAAAAATCATCAACTCTTGTGATAGATATACGACCCAGACTTGAATTTAATAAATGTCATATCTCATTTGATAACATTGTTTGCATTGAACCTGTATCATTTAAAGAATCGTATTCTGATTATGAACTTGAAAGGAAATCCTTAATCACTAGTCCGAATGATGAAATAAAATTGTTTCAAAAGAGAGATAAATTTAAATTTATTGTGTTATACACCGATGAGAGTATTGAAAATGGATTTGGAAAACAAAAACAAAATATGCTACAAAATATGCTAATAAATAAATCATTTGATAAACCTTTGGAAAATTCAAAAATATTTACATTACATGATGGTATTCAGAACTGGATACAAGTTGGTGGAAAAACAGATAGTTTAACCTCTATAAAAACTAAAAGAATAGATGCTATTGATGATAATGCCATTTATATTAATGGGAATACATCCCGTTTAAATCTGCAAGAATTCCCAAAGGCGACGCCAAGCATAGCACAACAAGATGCTAACAAATCTATTCAAAATATGATGACTAATTCACCTGCATCGACAGGAGGTTATGCAATGCATGATCAACAAATTTCAAAGGGAGGAAAACAGGATAAAGGTCCACAAAGAACCTCTAGTTTCAAAAGAATATTTACCAATTTTAGAAGTTCCTCTGGAAGCTCTGTTAACTCAGCAGGGGGTGTACAGGCAATTTCGGCACCTCCATTATCGATTCAAGATGATCAGTCATCACTGTCTTATCCACACAACTCATCTTCTCTATCATATTCATCTCGTCGTATGTCACAACTCTATGCATCCAACCCAATAGACTATCCCGATGCTTCATCGCTATTAAATAGTGGTATGGAAGCAATGTCATTATCCAACGACTCGACTGCATATAGTCCTGTCCGTTCCAGTAATATTCCTGGAAGAAGAGGATTTTCACCGTATTCGAGTCCTGTTTCGGCACTCCATTCTCGTTCCCAAAGTTTCAACGAAAGTTCGACACTTAAATCAGGTATGTTTGCAAATATTGCATCATTAAACACTTCAGATAACAACATTATTACAACTGGACAACAAACATCCCCAGACCATCTAGACTATTCGTTTACAAAACATTTACCTGACATTCCTAGACTACCTGCCAGACCTTCGAGTTCTTCTTTTTCAGCAACATCTCCTTATAAACAACAAGAATTGATGGCTGGTTCATCAAAGGATGTATTGAAGAATGTGTCATCCTATCAAAAAGGTACGGAATTGGATTTTTTAACGGGTTTGGAAAATATGGGTAATTCTTGTTACTTGAATTGCATAATTCAATGTGTACTTGGAACACATGAATTAACAAAAATATTTTTGAACGATTCATATGAGAAACATATTAATCTTAATAGTAAATTAGGTTCTAAAGGTGTGTTAGCAAAGAATTTTGCAAGATTGGTTCATACCATGCATGATAAGGGAACAATTACGACTGGAAGTGATCATTCAAAGAAGAAGAAGAAGAAAATTCCCGTGAGACCAGATCAGTTTAAATTTGCATGTGGTTCTATTAATTCGACATTCAAGGATATGTGCCAACAAGATTGTCAAGAATTCTGCCAATTTCTATTAGATGGTCTTCATGAAGACTTAAACCAATGTGGTGGAAATCCTCCTCTGAAGGAATTGTCAAACCAAGCAGAAGAATTGAGGGAGAAATTATCTTACCGTATTGCATCCTCAATTGAATGGGAAAGGTATTTGACCACTGACTTCAGTGTAATAGTTGATTTATTCCAGGGCCAGTATGCATCTCGTTTACAATGCAAAGTGTGTAACCATACATCGACAACTTACCAACCGTTCTCGGTTTTGTCAGTTCCAATTCCCAATAAAAAAAATTGTAATATTTTAGATTGTTTCCAAGATTTTACAAAATGTGAGAATTTAGAAACTGATGAGCAATGGTCATGTCCGCATTGTAAAAAGAAGCAACCCTCAACAAAACAACTAACAATAACCAGACTTCCAAGAAATTTAATTATCCATTTGAAGAGATTTGATAATCGAATGAATAAAAACAATTCTTTCATAAACTACCCCTTCACATTGGATTTGACAAAATTCTGGCCAGATGATTTCGATGGGAATTTACCTCCCGGTGTCACAGATGAGTTACCTGCAAGAGGTCAAGTCGCACCTTTTAATTATAAGTTATACGGTGTCGCATGTCATTTCGGCAGTCTACAGGGTGGACACTATACAGCATATGTTGATAAGGGTATCAAGAATAGTTGGCATTACTTCGATGACACGGCATTTAGACCAATAAAAAATCATAATGAGCCTATTACATCCAGTGCTTATGTATTGTTTTATCATAGAATATACAATTTATAACAGTGTGTATTCGTAATAAATAATCCTAAGATCATTATCTAAATGGACTTGTCCTTCATTTATTAGATGGAGAAGTATATAATTGTTATTTTAAAAGTTCACCATAAGGCGTTTCCCTACACAAAATAATTAAACATTTCAAAAACGGCTAGACCGGTAAAATAGAATATGGTGGTTTTTATTATAACACAAAATGCAAAACAGACATATATATTCTTATATATCGATGGTCAAGGATAATTCGACAATCTACACATTATAACGAAAGTAACCTAGACCATATGTAAATTAAACAAATAAGTTGGTGGTATGTCTCACTCCCAGTCGTCGTCGTCTTCTTGTTCTTCATCATCATCATTTTCTTCTTTTTCGTTAGTTTTATTCTCTTCTTCCTTGATATCACTTTTCGAGACGATCACTAGGGACTCATCTTTCGTAGAAGTACTACTTTCGTTCCCTATGTCTTCTTCGTTGGTGGATTTCTCATTCTTTTCGCGTACTTTTTCGTCATTTTCAGCATGTTCGTCTTCATCATCCCAATTAATCTCTTCTTCAACTTTTTTGTTTTGAGAGCTTGCGGTAAGAATATTCTTTCTAGTCTCTTCCCTTTTCAAGATTTCGTCCCTTTTATTCAAATATATATTCCAAAAATCAACGTAAGAAATTTGTTGAGGAACTAATGAGTTCATCAAGATTTCTAATTCTTTATTGGATTTCAAAATGTCACTGATTTCTTCGGTTTTAGAGTCAATATCTAAATATTCACCTTTATCCTTCCCAATTTTAAGATAAATTTCTTTATTAGTTGAAAGTTCACTCAATTCTGCTTCTGTTCTATTACCAGCAATAGTTTGTGTGTTAACGGTGCTTGAATTTCCTTCAGTGTGACCTGTACTTAACGATTCGGAGGTTATCTGAACAGCCTTATCAAATTGAGAACCCAAATTCTCTGTAATATTAGACCAAAATCCAGATGTCTTAACCGTATCCCAGTAGGAGGTAGCCATATTCTCTACTTTGGCAAGATTTTCGTCCATAGAAGTAAGTATTTCCTGTGCCTTTCGAGATGTAGCTTCATCTATTGGCAGGTTTAAACTAATATCCTCTTTATCATCATCATTCATGATAGTTTTGATGCTTTGAGCAGTTTTATCATATGCACTACTTAATTCATTTTCGAATTTTGAAAAGACCTCGTTTGTCTTTTCATCCTTGGGAGCAGGGGTACCTGCTGATGGTGTCTCCACGGGGGTTTGATGTTCGTAATAAAAATCCATAACTGTAATTTTTCCAATTCTAATTGTATATTAAATGGTATTGAGATATATCTGATATTGTTATACCATGATCTCTTTCCTTACTCCCAATTTTTATCTTCCTCCTAGTTGGTAGTAGTCATGACATTTAAAAATGGACGGAACGAATTCGTCAATTTTGTTTGTACAGGTACCCTAAGCGGTTTATGACAGGAAATAGTATGCCACGCAAAGACCGGCAATTGAATCAATTTTAGAGCAAAGTAAAGAGTTAAATTAATGAAAGAGAGTATATTGAAGTATTGGGAAATTGTGTCAGTGGTATGTATATGCAACTGAGTAACTACTTTGGAAAAATTGGCCAATAAGTTCTTCCTATTAACAATTATACATACCAGAAGGCGAGAATCAAATCCACCGTTTTATTCCATTTTCAATGTGTATCAAGTTAACTACAAATAAAATTGGTAAGGGGCAAGAATAATGGTCCTTCTGAAACATATTCTCAAAGATTTTCTGTTTCTCAATTTAATTTCAAGTACCATATTTACGGATTGAACAAGAAACTTATTTCACTATACTAAATAATATTTAAAGAAACTTAACGTTATTCCAGATGTTAGTCGATGTATGTGAAGATATCTTAATACTAATCTATGAGACATGTAAGATATCTTGCCATAAATTTACAAATACAGTAAAGTTTTCAGAATTGACTACCTTACAATTTTCTTTCCCAAGAAGCGCCAGTTCCTTTTATCAATTTATTTTCTTATGTAAATCTGACATAATTATTGACATTAGTGTCATAAACACTGATATTAAACATCTTTTGCTGAAGAACAATTGATACTAATGGGTCCGTTTTATACGTAACAAATAAACATTTCACTATAACATTGCAATTTTTATACTTATATGATTTTCTGAAAACATTATATTACCATCCAAGAGGTTTTGATAGTTCACAGATATGTTATTTATTTATTTATTTATTTATTTATTTATTTATTTATTTATTTATTTATTTATTTATTTATTTATTTATTTATTTATTTATTTATTTATTTTACAGATTATTCTAATTGATTGAACAATGGTTCTTATACTGGTGATACTGAAACACCATCAGGTATTTCATCTATTAATGTTTAGTCTCTAATTTCTAGGTAAACGTATAAATGTGTGTTAGATGTCAAATATTTAACCAGAGTATCTAAAGGAAGTAATGATGTGTTAATGGTATGTAGGGCTATTATCGTAGCTCTTGGTAAGGATTACAGGGCTTTAGAAATGATTGAGCGATTTGGATAGCACATCAATCGATATTACGTCAAACTAAAAAAAATCACATTTCCTTTGAGAATCTTTAAAAGATACATTGGAACTAAATCGACATAACAGATTAAGCTCTGTTGGATAATGGCTATGCTGTTTCTTTTGCAGTGGGGAGGTAGTTAACAGCCTATCATTTCTAAATCTAAATAAAGAAGTAAATTTTGCCTAGATACTTTTAATGTTTTCATCTGAAGACTTGATGAACAGAATTGGAATATATTGTATTGGATCTTGAACGACAAATAAATAAACCGTCTTACGCTTCACTAATTGAACAGTTTTGTGCCAACCGTTTAGCAAACTGACTTAAGGTCTATCGTCAGTCTATCGTGCATACCTGTTTTGCTCTTCTATATAACTTAATAAAATTCCATATTGTTCTGCTTTGTTCGACTATCAGGAAAAGTTAAAGTATTTCTTATATTCTCTTTTATTACGGAAGGGATGAAGAGGAGATCACGTAAGTCAGTACCTATCACTTGTAAAAATAATTTTAAAATGGCGTATAGAAAGGTTGCAACGGGATAGATATTAACTGAATAAGCTGTTTATTTTCAGTATATGGTTTGAATATTTCCTTCCTTCTATTGGTCATCCATTTGTAATAAATATCCCATATTTAATCATCAAACCAGTGACCATTTGTTCAAACTTATGGAACTTAGCAGGAGTAAATATTGGTTTCGATTTGAAATATGTTCCTTTTCGAATAATACTATCATTTTTTAACGATTATAAGCACATGTCAGACTATTTAAAATCCCTATTGTACAACAGGAAGACGATTCTAGGAGAATATCTGATATGTTAACATTTGCTTACAATTATTATATCTCAGATAGTACCATCTTCATTTCTTCTGTAATGTTTGTACACTAGATTATATACTTTTGAGAAATATAAGGAATAACCAAACTTAAAACACATTAAAAGCAAAACTAAAGATTCCTCCAAGTAGCAACTGACCCTTTCAGATAATGAGATCAATGTTCATGACTTCATTGACTTGGGCTTCACCTCAAAAAAATATTCGCGAGGAGTGCGAGATGAAATTTAACCTTGGTGATTATTTTGGTGTGATTTGGCATGCAACATAGTTGGAAAAGAAAGGGTGGGTATATAATTAAGAAAAGGACTTCATTGCGTCTTTTAAGTATTTGCATCTTCAAAAGGAGTAAATCCTAGGGCGATACGTTTACGTCAAGTATTCACCTAGCTTTTCAACAATTTTGATCCTGTTTTCTGAGAATCACAGTTATTTGCATTTTCTTAAACATTCAAGGTGCAATCACACACTAAGGTAGAACCTAAAAATACGGATGTCACTTGTTACACCATTGCACTTCAATACAGTTCAATTAAACCTATATAGGGGCTCTTCGCCAAGGGAAATTAACATCCCATTTCTAAAACGATTGAGGTTGAAATACATACTATCATTGACACCAGAACCGCTAGATGAGACCATGACTGCATTTTGTAAAGAGAATGACATTAAAATGAAGCATATAAAATGTAATGATAAACCTCCTAAAGATAAAACAAAGAAAGTAAAAAGAAAGAAGAAGACTGTACCAATAGAGTATGATACAGTCATTGAGTGTGTTGCTTTCCTAGTAGATCGGCGAAATTACCCCATATATATGCATTGTCACAATGGAGAGTTGATCACATCTCTAGTAGTAGCCTGTCTAAGAAAATTTTCATACTGGAGTACAGTATCGATCCTTAATGAATTTCTGATATACAACTCTAGTATAAACGTCCATGAAAGAAGTTTTATCGAACATTTCAATTTAGAAGTAGATATACAAGGCCTCAAACCTAAAGATAAAGTACCGTGGGTATCCGGACAGTTTATTACCAAGACTTCGAAGAGTAAAAATAAGCAAAAAGATATAACAAAGGCAGAGGTTATTACTACTGTGAGTAACAACATACCTAATGCGCTCCCGAAGTTGAAATTCCATAGTATCTGAATTCGTTTTTATGAATCTACAGACCTTTATATATACAATAATATATTCACTAATATTTATAGATCTTTTTACGGGTTCTTTGTCGAACAGTTGGTTGACACCTGTTTTACCAACTTGTTTTTTCTTCTTTTTTATGTTAATATTTCTTTGATTACATTTGCTAAATTAACTTTTAGATAATTTTTCAGCTATAAGGGGAGTGAATTGAAGTTCAACGAAAAAACTCATGGGTCAAACTAAAAAAAAGCCTGATTCACATATATGCAACACCCAAATGACTTCCTTATACGAGCTGACCCAATTTGTATTCAATACTCCAAATTCCAATGATGTTATTTCAAATATTCTCGCTCTTCTATCACAGTCATATTGCGTTGATTCAACGACTTTCAAATGTGTTTTAGCTTTGATAAATATAACTGATTATAATGTACTTGTGAGAGAAAGGCATATGAACCACAGATGTGCTTACCCATTGTGTTCTAAAGAAATATCTAATACATTACCAAACGGTTATTTGGCAGACTATTGCGGGGATTATCACTTTGATTGTTCCCAATTTGTCATCACACAGTTAGCCCAATTTCCAAGATGTGGGTTGGAGTTATGGAAAAGACAATTAAGTGCAGGTGAAAAGAATCCAGGAAGAATGATTCTCTTTGAGGAGTTACTACAAGATAAAGTTATTGAAAATGACGTAAATTCACTGACCACTGATATGAATATATTTAGATTAAGGTAAAAGTATGTAAAGTATACATAGGTAAGGATTGTTTTTAATAAAGAAACAATGATTTTTATACGTCATGAAACAGGTATTAGGTATTTAAAATTTGTTATTTTCCAAAATAGAATATAAATTATGATCTTTTTCAAAAGTAAATGCATTAGGTATATCATTTTTCAGCATATTCTCAAATCTTTTCTTACGTTTTAGATGCATAGTTGCTGTCTTCTCTTTATAATATTCAACATGTCCATCCTTTAATAAAACCTCTTTTTTGAACTTCTCAAAGGAAGCTGCTCTCTCATATAAACTTTTGTTAAGTTCGGTAATGACGTTAGAAATGGGAGATAGCCACGATAAAACCGTGACTGGCATTCCATCTTTATATTGTAAATTATTTGTTACGACAGTAGAGCTCACCAGCTGTTTTGTTTTTTCGATCTTTTCAACCCTTGATAAAAGTTCACTAATATTGTTAAAGTTTGGAAGATTTTCATTCGCAAGATATTCTTCCCAAATTGCTTCTGAAAGAGCCCATTGAGCATTTTTCTCGCATGCCACTATACCATCCAGAACATCCTGGTTTTCTTTTTTTGTTTTTGAAATAAGGGAACTTAATTTTCTTGACTGGGCTTTCTGTTTATTTACAGGGGATCTAACAAACCAGATTGTACTTGGGCCAGCTTTTGTATAACTAAGGTATACTTCTGGTATTCCCTTATCAAGTTGTTTTTGAATTCTATCTATTTTATTTCTAGAATGCCAATCAAGTGCTATTGGTAACAGAAGGTTTCTTTTAATCTTCTTCGATATTTGAGCAGGCAATAAATGGTCTGATTGTTTGATCTTCATATATTTATCTAGAATATTAGATTGTATCAACAGTTTTGGATCTTGTTGAGGTGGTTTGGCATTTAGCTTGATTTCATTAATAGAGGTCTTAATCAATTTCAAATTAGGATCTACCTTAGGATCTGTTAGTAATCTTCTAACTTGATTGTAATCATTTTTCTGTATAGCACAATTCAGCGACTCCAACTTTTCTAATAAATTATGCACGGCCCAACTAGATTTATTGAGTCTGTTGTTCGTAATTCTTTCCTTTACTTTGTCGAGTATGTGATTTCTATAAATAATAGAATTTATATTGTGTCTAGTGGTTCTTAACGTGTAGCGATATAATCTAAGAACATAGAGACGATGGTCTCTCAACAGACTGAAGTGTGTTGACATTGAGCCTTAAATATTTGTTGGTATACTGAACGGTTCAGTTTCGGTCCTAATGTTGGTGTATTTATTGTTTTACTCTCAACCCTTCAACATATATATATATTTATATTTCGTGATCATTGAAAAATAAAAAACTAATTTATGAACCTTTTTTTACCTTCTTATTTTTCTCGATAATCAGCTCGCTGAAAAATTAGAATTTTGACAATAGCTACATTAAAATGCTTCGACCAAAAAAATATTATTTGTGCTTAATCGATTCAGCAAGTCAAACGTCAGATTATAACCACTTCTAATTTGTTGTAAATTTTCTTCTTCCATTTTATTTTAGTTTCTTCTTGAGCTGAAGTAGGCATAAGGTAGTTGTATCTATATTTGTTTATTATATTTAGTGACAGATAGAGAGGAATAGGCGTAGCATGGGTTCTGATGTTAAAATAGAGCAAAATATATGGGTTATTCTAGTTTACCTAATTGTAAGCGATTTCTTCCTATTATATATTAATTTTTTTCTTTAAATACTATTTCTCTTATTACCTAATATTTCTTTCATCATTTCTTTATTTAATGTTTAGTCATTATTAGTACATATGGCATATCTTGTTAGCGCATAACAGGCGTCACTTCTAGTGGACTTATATGGTAGGCTTAGGGAAAAGCTAGGTAAGAATTTTGGGATCCTAAAATAGAACGTATACTACTTCATGAGGCATTTATTCTGCTGAAAATGGTAACACCATATTTTAATACTCGCCATAACTATGATTGAATTGTTTGGAGTTCTATAGTTTAAAAGAATATCTGTATCTTGAGCTGAAGCAGACATAGTAAAGTTAGTTCTAGTTTCGTTCATTTTATATAGTGGCAGGTAGAGAGATGTAGGTATTAGCTTGACAATGTATGCTAAGAAGGCAAAGTGTATATATTATACTTTTCTTTTATTTGGAAGTGGTTTTTTGTATTTTATATGATGGGAAAATTGAATATTAGACATCTTCTATTTAACTGAACAATTTTTATTATATTATAAAATCAACTTATAGTCGTCTGATTTTTTATATCTTATATAAAAATATATAAAGTAAATTATGGAAACAATTATATTCATAAATGAAATATTGTTCTATTTATATATGTTGTGTCAGAAATTAAGAGTAATATGCACAACACTTAATTTCAATAGGTAAAGAACTACCTTTAAGCACAGTTATTATGAAGCGTGTTAAAATATGAAACAAAATATGTGGCAACATGAAACAAAGTTAATCGCATTATGAAACAAAGTATAATTCGAACCTCAATTGAGATTAGAATAAAACATATATAAAGACAAAGAATTCTGAACTTACATTCGAAGTTAGATTCTATTTGTTCTATAAATTATATATAATATAAAGAGACTGATCGATTATCGTATGAAAAATGTCCGAATTAAATAAAGTAAAGCTTGAAGAGACTAATAGAGGCAAACACTCTATCTCAGATTCTCTACATGTTGGATATATCATTGTTGTGATTATAAACTCACTCGACAGTAGCGCAAGTAATCTATTATTAAGTTGTTGCCCGATGAACCTAGCATCATACCATAACCTTGGTCATTATCCCTCTTATAATGTATTTCCGACATTATATAATTTATAGAACGAATGGAATTTAGCTTAGAATTTAAGAAAAGTATAACAAATAATATTTGCTATATTTTAAACATTGGTATTCAGTCTACACCTACTCCGCTCTACCTAACACTATAAATAATGAACGAATCAAGATCTAACTCTATTATGTCTGCTGCCGCTATATTTTAACAAATGCTGCCGCTATATTTAACACTTTATAAATAGCAGATATTCACAATCCAAATTCTATTCAGATCTACTCTCTTGTCATTCTATATCAACAGAAAAATTTAAAAATATGAATTTTTAAGAAGACTTCGGAATTATTTTTTACAATTTTGACTAGGCAACCTAATCCCTCTTTTACGAATAAAGGCAACTTGGCCGAGTGGTTAAGGCGAAAGATTAGAAATCTTTTGGGCTCTGCCCGCGCAGGTTCAAATCCTGCAGTTGTCGTTACTTTTTTGCCGATTGTAGCAACTTTCTATTATTAATGGTATTTCTCGATGGTTCTTGTTTTGGTTTTAAACGATTTTTTCTTTAAAGAACTAGAAAGTGTTATTCCAATCTTTGCCTTTCCATTTTTGAGGCTTCTATTGTCACTCTGAACATAATTCCCATCTTCAACTCTTCTTACAGGAAATTGAAGTGTTTATTTGATGAGATATTGAATGCCTATTGAAGCAGTACGGACTGACAATACAAATTTGGAATCGATGAGCTGTCAAATTCAAGAATTGTTTTAGTATTAATCTGAACTTGCGCGTAGTTGTGCGTTATATTCTTAGAGATCTCTCTATTGTTTGTTTGTTTGTTTGGAATGTCTCTACTTGTTTTCCGTCACTCCATTTAATTGTAGGAACCATAACGCGTTATCAAATTAAATTTCAAAATACGGAAAAATGGAGGAAGAACAAATTAATTAAGCGATGAGTTTTTGTTAAAGAGAACCCAATGATGGTGATAACCTAACTTCTTAACTTCGTATGCTAAGTTAAGGGGTCAGTCCACCACGTTAAATGATTAAAAAATGATGTGTGTCAACCAGTAAATACTATTTTCTTGAAAGAAATAAAAAATAATAATTCTAAGGAAGAGTGAGTGGATTGAGACTATACGATGTAAAGAAGAAAGATACTCTGTGAAAGGCTAGATCTGTCAGTTCAATTTTCAAATTTGGTTCTCCAAAAGAAAAGAGAGTATGTTGTATGTTAATTTTCGTGACTGATACAATATCAATTCAAGAATGAGGGCTTCGTAAAATTGGCACCATAGCAACGATCACACCTGGAAAAAAAACATTATAACATCATATTCCTCTTATTTTCTTGTTCTCTTATTGGCATTCCACTCTGTCTTATCAGAAATGACAGCTGTATTTAAAAATCCGAATTGGTTGCCTAAGCAACCACACCCCAAAATATTTGGAGGTGCATCAAAAAAAAAGAAAAGGAAAAGGAGAAAGTCAAAAGCTTATCTAATAATAACTATTTTTTTCTGTAGAATATCTTATTTAGATGTAAGTAGTAAAACTAACCATTTCTGGTTGCTATGGTTTCTTTTTCAAAGACAAGTAATGAAAAAGAAACGCGAAGTAAAGTACAACAAAAACAGTATAATTTACATTTTCGTCACCATAACAACCAAAAAACCGTTGAGGTCACCAACAACACTTAAATAGGAAGTTCTGTACAATTATAAATAATTGATTATACAATATTTTTGGAGAAATTAATCGGATAATGTACTCTATAAGAATTACCGTAGAGAAAAAGAAAAGAAACGATCTGTATATATCAAAATCAACGGAGAAAGAGAGGAGAATAATGATATAATTTAAACAGTAGTAAACTATGTCATCACCCATATGATTTTAGTAAGATGTATTTTGCAAAGCATACCAAACACCCCCATAAGTAATCTTTTTTAAATGTTCTTGCCTTTTGGGTCTCTTTTCTTTCGAAAAGTAAATTGAATTGTTCGTCTCAAAAATTGTATATACATATTTTGAAAGAAGAAACGAGTGTAATACCCTCATTAATTATCTAAGTTCTCCCACCCCTTTTTCATTTCTACCAAAATTTCCGTGGGCATCATTTCCTGGCTCTGTGATTTTTAATCCTCCTTACCCTTCTGGGTGGATCGTCGGTTTCTCCTACGGTTGCCCCCCCTCTCTTTTTCTATAGTAACAAGAAACATCGAGCGAGAAAGCGATAGTACTGAAAAGGTATTAGGAAGTTCAAAGCAGAAACGTAGAGAAGAGCAATCTGAAGAAGAGCCAAAAGACGACGAAACAAATTTTAAAAGTTTTATTAATAATTGAATTCTTTCTCCCTAAAGTTTAATCAAATCTAGTATCAATTTTTCTTTGTTCCCGGCATCTCTTACATCATTACTGGCCATCTTTTCTTTTTTTTCCTTTCCTCTTTTCTCTCACTCAAGGAAAAAAAGGACAAAGTTAACGTAGCAACCACTATAGTTACACAGAGAAACAGGCGAACAACATATCCAATTCACATACTTAAAATAATTTCGCTATAGTAACGGATATTTATTTTTTCATTTCTGTTATTCTCATCCCCCCACCCAAAAAGACAAATGAACTGGAAATGATCTGCGTACAAAATTTTCGTCTTCTTTTTTACTTAGTGGATTATAGGGGGGTGGAACACACCACTTATTAATAATAATATTAATAATGATTATGTCTACATCGATAAGTATATGAAATTAACTGGAAATTCAAGAAGTATATATCAAATATTCGGGTCTTTAATTTTAATATTGGTATTATTGGGAACGAGAACAAATTATTGTTAGTTTGTTCGGGGGGTTGACCGAGAAGTTATTCTGATCTTTTATCTTTACGTTTTGCACTGTTTTTTTTCAAGGGAGATGTGGTAGTAAAAATAAAAATAATAAACAATGCCATAGAAACCCGTTACTATGTACACCTATTATTATTTAATTTTCTTCTTAAATTCTTAAGTTTTAATGTTCGATGGTTGCTACGTAAATACTAGTATTATCAATAATAATTAATGTGTTCCACCCTCTCTTTTTCTGTGTCTCATCATTACCTTTTGCCTGGGAACTTATTTCTCTTCTACGTGAGTCTATAATTAAATTTCGTCTTATTGCTGGAGAAACGAGAAACAAGAAAAAAAAAAGCTCTTCACTTTCAAATTTTCAAATTTTTCAACTTTGGTTTTGGGGGGGAAGAAGCAAAAGAAGGCTGTGGATATCTATCGCTCCACCGAAAGAAACCGACGAAGAGAGCGATGCGGACGCAGTAAAGGGACAAGAAAACAACGGTATCCTTTAATAGTGGAAGTTCGTAAGAATTAGATAATCCTGCATGTCTCTCTCTCTCTCAATAGATTAAATAAGTGAAAGTCTTTTCTTTTGTTTTTTCTTAGGTCTGCGTAAAGTAAATTGGTGTGGACTTCTGTTACGTCGTCTTCTTTTAAATTGGGTTTATTCATCAGAACTTCATCTACATACTATCCTTATATTATTATCTTTTTTGCCTAGTAAAATTTTCTTTTTTTGGGCTTCAGATTAAATATCAATTAATAAGTTTAAGGGAATAATAATATTACTTAATCTCTGGAAAGAAAAAAAAAAAGGTATATATATTTAAAGGATCATTATATCTCTCTCTCATCTTGTTCGAATTATCTTCCCTTAATTTTATATTTTATTTTTTACCTTTTTTTATTTTTGCATCCTCTTCTTCCTATAGTTAATAGAACCATCCTTCTATTGTTATAAGTTAAGAA
This sequence comes from Maudiozyma barnettii, assembly GCF_903064755.1. Classification (NCBI taxonomy): domain Eukaryota; kingdom Fungi; phylum Ascomycota; class Saccharomycetes; order Saccharomycetales; family Saccharomycetaceae; genus Maudiozyma; species Maudiozyma barnettii. The sequence goes on from NW_024545247.1 coordinate 264,324, forward strand.
CTAATAAATTTTCAATTCGAGGTTAAACGGAAAAAACAAAAGTTAAATTCCCCAACAAACACATATATAATATATCATAATGGTCGATCCTACTCCATCTAAGGCTGCCGCTGCTGCCCTATCTGATCTAGACATCAAGGAATCCAAGTCTAACTTGGTTGACAAGCTAGCTACTGCTCAACAAAACAGTTCTGCTGCTGTTGAAAAGAGAATAGACGACGCTACTAAGGCTCATGAAGAATACTTGCATTCTCACAGAATTCAACGTCACAACCTAAAGGAATCTGAAAAGGAAGAACCTCTATTGAACATCGACCCAGAAAGATACACTTTGTTACCTATCAAGTATCACGAAATCTGGCAAGCTTATAAGAGAGCCGAAGCTTCCTTCTGGACCGCTGAGGAAATTGATTTGTCAAAGGATCTACATGACTGGAACGTTAGAATGAACCCTAACGAAAAGTTCTTCATCTCTAGAGTTCTAGCTTTCTTCGCTGCCTCCGATGGTATTGTTAACGAAAACTTGGTCGAAAACTTCTCTGCTGAAGTTCAAGTTCCAGAAGCTAAGGCCTTTTACGGTTTCCAAATCATGATTGAAAACATTCACTCTGAAACTTATTCTCTATTGATTGATACATATATCAAGGATCCAAAGGAATCCGAGTTCCTATTCAACGCTATTGAAACTATCCCACAAATTAAGGAAAAGGCTCTATGGGCTCTAAGATGGATTAACGATGCCGATGCTTTGTTCGCCGAAAGATTGGTCGCTTTCGCTGCCATCGAAGGTGTCTTCTTCTCTGGTTCTTTCGCTTCTATCTTCTGGTTGAAGAAGAGAGGTCTAATGCCAGGTTTGACTTTCTCAAACGAATTGATTTGTAGAGATGAAGGTCTACATACCGATTTCGCTTGTCTATTGTTTGCTCATTTGAAGAACAAGCCAACTCCAGATGTCGTCGAAAGAATCGTCACTGAAGCTGTCGAAATCGAAAAGAGATACTTCATGGATGCTTTACCAGTTGCTTTACTAGGTATGAACGCTGACTTGATGAACCAATACGTTGAATTTGTCGCAGACAGATTGTTGGTTGCCTTCGGTAACGAAAAATACTTCAAGGTCGAAAACCCATTCGATTTCATGGAAAACATTTCCTTGGCTGGTAAGACTAACTTCTTCGAAAAGAGAGTTTCCGACTACCAAAAGGCCGGTGTCATGGCTCAAGCCACTAAGAGTGAAACTGGTGCTTTTTCCATTAGTGAAGATTTCTAAGTTTTATTATACATGAAAAACTTAAAAAATTTAAAATTTAAATTATAACGAATCATTAATATATATTAACTATATCTATTTATTTTTAGATGGTTTATTTTACTCATTATAGCAAAACTTATATACACGAAAAAAAAAATACACATTTATACGTACATTTTTCTTTTTTTTAAAAATAATCCTAACACCATTTGAACGTTTCCTCTATATGCACTTAATATTTGTCATTCCCTATATTTTTAATCAAGATAAGATAGATTTGTTACTCTTTTTCACTTAGTATGATTTAAAACTTTGAAATACCTTTACATTTCGTTTAAATAAAATTATCATTTATTTCTAATATCATATAGAAAAACTATATCCTAAGACCTTGAGGAGAGATGTGAATTGATTCCAGGAAATCGGCGCCTAATTTGGTAAAAAAATTAAAAAGAATGGGGCATACTGGGAATTGAACCCAGGGCCTCTCACATATTCGAGTTAAATTACCCAAAGCGAGAATCATACCACTAGACCACACGCCCATTTCTGTTTTTGGGATAGAATAAAGATCAATATATTTTTCAGAACTTTTACACTTTTGGTGTGTTGACGATTGTTAGGTTTGTTATTTTTGTTAAACAGAGTTGCTGTTGTTAAACAGCTCATCTTTTGTGCATAGTAACGTTGGACTATGTAGCTCCAATAAACCCAATATAGGGGGAACAAATACTACATTATGCAGTATATATCATCTGTTATTATATATATACGGTAGTGCAGCACACTCTAAATTCTACTTATATTAGCTACCTTCTCCTTCAGATGGGTAAAGCTAAATGCTAGCCTTTTAGTGCTACCGCTACATTTCAACAATTTTAGTATTTATCGTTGAAAATATGTGTAGAAAATCTGAGTCAGAGTTTTCTCCTCTATTAATTTCTTCAAGCCTTGTGTGGTTTAACTGAGACACTTAATAATACGATGATCAATAGTTCTTTTTATACTATACGTATTCTAAATATTGTAGAACATTTAATGTTCTGTAAATATTATATTTCGGGTCTCTTTTTATGTCATCTTGCGAAAAAAAGTCACCTTATCGATTATGCCACTCGTCATTGTGTATTGTGATAATATCTAGTGATGACATTAATCATCTTGTTTGTTGCATTTGCTTAATTACGACCACAAATTGTCATACAACGAGAGTTTCAGTATATGTCACCTTAAACCTGAATAATTGTCCTGAATGTTACTTTATATAGTCTAATTGACATTAATAGACATTGTAACATGATAGTACAAATGCTAGTCTACTTATTGATGAACAACAATAATTCAATTGTTTAATTGCTCCTCTTTTAAAAGTGGTTAAGTCAAATGGTAATATCACAATAATATATACCTCATAAGGATATTCGTCTTTTTTGTTAGTGGGGCAACTCTCTTGTTTCCTAATGTAAAGTTCAAAAATATATTAATTTTCTGTCCTCTTTAGTATTTTATGGTACTATATCATTCGAGTACGCAAGTATACTGCCTCACCACTCGGGATAGGCACCATAGAAATACAACATTTAAATTTCAAAGGGAATTATTTCGTAGTATCTTAATTTTAACAACTGCCGCTTCCAATTGTAAACTAAGAGTGAATTTAGAATCCAATGAAATGAGAGAAGTATACATATTTTATATTACACTTCAATGATTGATATTAAATTCCTAGATGTGGCAAGATCGATAAAACAAATTTTAAAGAAAAGTTACAGAAAAGTTTGTAATTATTCAATACACTACAATATATTTATTAAGAGGATGGTGGCACGCTATTATTGTACTAGGAAGATATTCGCATGTGCCTTAACATTTATTTGTTTCCACAGGAATAAGCTCCAGGGTAACAAGTTCTGTTCCATTCCAAAAATATAACTTCGATACAAGAGTAACTACAATTATTGCTGAGAGACATATAGTATAGTCCTAGGGAGAGAAATACATCGGTGGTAATTACATTTTCGTGAGTGGATATCCCAAACATATCCGCCTGTTGTGTCTCCTAATTATCTCTAGAAGAAACTTCAATTTCATACACACAAGACACTTATGCTTAATTTTGTTCATAACTGTAATTCGAAATATTAATCTGTTTTTATTATTTGGGATTAGTCAGCCATCAAATGATAGCTGTATGGTTTAATCAGTTATAGTTTTTCCATCTCACCTTTATATGTACTGAATCATGCTTCCTATTCCAATATGTTATTGAAATAACCTAATCAGGCTATGAAAATGTCCTTGACACACTAATGTTTCCAGTTGGGGCTCAAAAAGAGAAACACTTCTTCCTAAAAATGAGCGATTCTTTAGGTTACCTCTTAAAGTGAATAATTTTGTCGTCGCTTCATCTTTTATGCAGAGACAAATATATTGAAAGACGAAAAAAATATTGCAACAAAAGATTTGCGATGAGGATCATTACTTATAAACAACCGAATGTAAAGAAAATTACTTGACCATTACAAGAACACAATACACACAACAACCAATTAAGATGTCAACGTTTATTAGAGGTCCAGTGTGTGGGATCGATAACTGTCCGTCGCAGCTATGGCGTATCATAGCAGGGCGACGAACATGTCAATATGGTCATGTTATGGAAGGTGATGTCGAATTTAATGATGACGAAGATAATATGGCAAATGCAGGTGTAATAACTAGAAGATTGAACCTTACTACAGGTGCAACGGGTAATTTCCAATCAAGTTTTAATAATTCGCAGCTAAATCATTCTCAAAATGCATCTAAAGATAAAAAGGTTTATGGTGAAAAAGCTCGAAAACTATTCCTCAGATCATTTCAATACATCCTGCGGCATCAAGTAAGTTGGCTTATGAAAGAACAAAACTTCCCTGAACAGTTTGAAGATACAGTTAAAATTATATGGATGGAGCATCTGAAGATAATGAATAATGATAGAGGAGAAAACAGTGAGTTTTTCAGTAATGGAGATAACGATACAGATCGTTACACCACCCAGGAGGACTTAAGTGATTCTGGTGATATTGACTCTGAGCGAGCGTGGAGTTTCCATGGAGTTACAAGATTAAAATTAAGTATTCATTCAATGATTGCCATTCTGTACCTTGCGGCTGTTCATTTGGGTCTCCCAGTATATATTAATGACTTCACACGTTTTATCTGTGCAACAACATTCCCATACTATAAAGCGAACCATATTTTACCAAAAGTGTGGAGAGATAAGCTTCCCAATTATTATTTAGGGGTGTTGAGTGGGAAAAAGATACCAAAGGATGGACAATTGATTAATAAAATTGTCTTCACCTGTACAAAAATTCACTTCCACAGAAAATTTAATTGTGAGGTTAATATTAAAATTTTGATTCTCAAAGAAATTATATCGATAAAATTACCGCCTGAATTTTTTTTATTTACTACAAGTATTATTCGATTAATTGAAGGAGAAGAGACGTTTTCTCTCCTTGAATCTGATAATATTACCTTCACCAGCTATCATCGTTTTCCAGAGATACGAGCTATCTCATATTTAATCCTAGCTGTTCGATTGGTATTAATATGTGATGAACCTTCTGATGGAAAATTCCTTTATCCTACTGATTGGATAACGTCCATCGTTGGTGGGATTGATTCCGGCACTATGAATATCGAAGACCGTATGACAGGTTTATTTTATCCTAGTTTGGATGATGAAACTACATATAAGGATGATGATCCATATAATTGGACTGAAGATAGCACATCCAGTTTTTTAGATTGGGTAGAGAAAGTATATTTGAGTACTGGTCAACGATATGGAGATTCGAATGAAGAAAATAAAGCTTTGACAATTGATCAAAGGATTGCCAAAAGGAAATTAGAAAAAATTGTACCATTAGAATCGGATTCATTCCCACGAGTATTTAGGGACTCGAATCCAGTATCAACCGTTGAAAAGTTGCAAGAAAATTTCATCAAATTGTCTAAATTAAGAGAAATTGATAACATAAACGAGGATATGTCACACACTCATAATCACAGATTTAATGTTATATGTCAATTGGAAGAAAAATTGATCCATGATATATCACCGCAATTTGGGTTTTCTGACATTAAATTAAAATCAGCCATTCGTATAATTGAAAGGCACTGTATCACTACAATAAAGCATAAGTGAGCCATTACTACTTCTTGTTGGTAATGTGTTTTCATCGTCATTCATATATATATGCACTTTTTATATATATTATTACATAGTATTTGCATGCCCCTTATAAATAAAGAGGGAATAAATAAAAAAAGAAAGTAGCATATCATTTTTAAAATTCTATCTATTGGCCAGTTGCCCATTGAGCAAATCCACCTTGTGCAAAAGCTTGAAAGGCACCACTAATTCCGGTCGATATTGAATTTGACGTAGTCTCAGATGCTTTATTTAGATCATCAACGGAGCCAACAATCTTGGTTATGTCAGTCTCTATAACCATTCCCCCTTGTATAATTTCTTCTAGTATACTCTCTAAAGTTTGCCAATTGAAAATTAAATCTAATTCATTAACTTCGGTAAAGCAACGATCTAATGACTCTACGAAAGTCTGTATTAGGTCTAGAATTGCCAATTCAGATTCCTGTTCATCGACTATAAATGTAAAAAATAACGTTGCGTAATTCTTGTATATGATTTGAATAGCACCATCATCGTCATTGCCATTATTTTTGGTTGTATTATTTCCAGTATCTAGTAAAGATGGAGGGGTCACTAAAAAAGAGCTTTGAAAGTCAGTATTCCTCTGGGATATTAACTCATATACTTGCTCTAGTAATAACTTCTGTTTCGGTAGGTCCACTGGTGTGTAAAATTTGACTAGTCTTGGTTGACATTTTTTATTAACTAATTAGAGATATGAGTTTCAAGAAAAAAACTGTATCAGTTAGTAAATGAATGAAATATTATTGAAGGATGGTGAAATGGAACATACAAATAAGTACAGAGTGTATCATATTGGAGTGTGCAACGGTGCAATAGATTGATGTCTTGAAGTTTATGAAATCACTTTTTGCTGTCTGTAACCTCTTGTTCCGTGTAAGCCTGTCAAATCCAAGGCTGTTTTTATATTGCTTTGGGTGGTTATAAATTTTCGAAGTGGGCCGATGCCTTTTGTTTTGTGATGAGAACTCACATTTTCCAGTGAAACACAGAATATGTTCATATATTTATAAGGTGAAGGAAGGGTATTTAAATATGTAAATTACGCACTACATTATACGACAAGAAAGAATAAGTTAAACATGTGATGGTAGCATGAATGGAAGGGCGTTGGTGACTCATGATAAACTAAACAGGGTTCTAATGACGAAGCTCCTGAGGATTGGACGTTACAAAACACTGACAATCACCACTACTGGGAACGCCACTGAAACTCTCCGTAGATGTGACAAACATGTTGTTACAGTTAACAATATGAGGATACTGTCTTGTAAAAGGAGGGTGCTTATATCTATATATTTATATACTTATATACTTATTTATATATGTCAATCAATGCATTGTTGTAAGAAACGCGCAATGGCAAACGCGTAGACACCTTTCTGTATTCTTGAATGTGTGTAATTTGTACATAAATAAATAAGCGTTCAATCCCAATTAATAATAATACTGTGTGTGTAACTGAAGCAGTACCCAGAAGAAAGAAGATTTTGTTAGATCCTTATTAAACTATTGTTATTGTTTTTTGAAAGAACAAGTGTATGAATCCCAGAAGGATAAAGAGATAATAGTTTATAAAATCACGAGAAGTATTACACAATATTTTAAACTAGTACAATAGCATATGAATGCATACATATTTTGCTTCTTTAGTTATTTATAGTTGCAATAGAAGATTAAGAATTTATATTTTTGAGAGGACTCTTCTTTACCATGTATGAGAATAGAAAGGAACCAGAGAGTTTACGTGATTTCTTAACCCATTTACCAACATATGCTGATAATGATTATAGTGAAATTGTGAGTTATATTGTATGGAAGACTGTAAAATTATGTTTGACCACAGATAATGATAAGATTGATTGGAGAACAATTGTGAATTTGTTGGAATCTCAGATAAGTCACGATAGTTCATATAAGGATGTTTTAGAAGGTAAGAATTGGAAAGATCTACATAGACAAGATAATACTAATAATTTTCATAATGGAACCATGTGTAATCGACAGTGTTTACCAGCAGAGATAATATATTATTGCTTCACTTGTACAATAAATCCATTGTATGGGATATGTGATGCATGTTTCGACCCTAATGAACATATTGATCATGAGTATTCTGCAAGTGTTATCACCAGAAGTGAGGGAAGATTGTGTCATTGTGGAAACGAATCGATATTTCATAACCCAGAATCAGCTTATAAATGTAAAAACAAATTAAATAATAAGAAGAATACTAGATTTTCAATGGCTAGTAGTGATTACTTTGACCCAATCATGCATGTAGTATTTAAGGATATAATCGATTATATTATTGACGTTATATTAAGTTCAAACGAATTGAAAAATACATCATTTACAGGATATCACCATACATTCCCAAGCGAACATAGTTCACAGGGTAATAATAAGAGTAGTAATATCCCGCATGAATCATCTTCAAATACAGACTCTATATTCAATGAAATCCTGATTGAAACTACAGAAAGTCAGAATATGGTATATGAATCATATGCTTCAAATATGAATATAAATGAAATTTGGACAGTTCAACTGGATAATGAAGATAATCAAGTACATATTATGGATTTAGCAAGTAAAATTTCAAAGGTACTAAATAAATCTATTGGATATGGGATATCAATTTGCAACACGTTATTAGAATATAACTTCCCTGTAGTTTTAGCTCAGACCAGTGACTACGATAAAATTAAAGAAATATTCGAAAAGTTTAGGGATGAAAATATTGTAGTCCATATTAGAAGGTTACATGATGTCTTTAAAGTTAATCTTATGGAAGATTTAGTTCATTTTTTGTATTATCTCTGCACTGACATTAACGCGACATATGAAATGAGATATACGTTACGATCATGCATGATGGACTCATGGAAACCAAAGATTGAACATGCTGAATTGGAATATAATCAGCCATTGAAAACGAAGATTAATTTGTTTGGAGGATTTCTATCACCTGGACCATTTTCTTATACTTCTTCGACATCTCCAGTTTCTTCCCCAGACGAAAACATCTCAAAAGAATGGTTTAGCCCATGGAATTTTGAAGATTGCGAAGATGATTATTTGGTACAAATTATACAAAATTATAATGCGGATCTTTCCATCGCTGTGTCAGAATTAGCACATTCAAACATATGTCTTTTCAGAGGATCTCGTTTCCAATACCTTGTAGCAGAATGTTTTGATAATTTCTCCAGGGTAGCATCTCTTCGTATGACTAAGGTGTTCTGCACTTTATTTTCATTGACTGATAATGCAAGAAGATATCTCACAGCGCAATACTTTGATATATACCTTAACGTTGTATATAAAGCAGTTGCATCTGACCCTGTCGGCATAAAATTAGCATTTATGAGTTTGATGTCCCAATATACTTTTCAAGATCCTGTCCTTTCTAATTTGGCCATTCAATCAGGCTTTATTGAAAGGACATTAAAATTTGCATTCACATTACTAGCATTCAACTCAGAAGATTTGGTAACATTTCTACCAATATCAATATACAATAAATTCAAGCTTCCGAGTGAAACAATAAAAAATAGGAAGACTATTATATGTCTAAAAGATCTGTGCACTTTGGTTTCTGCTAATACAATACCCCGGGAGTTACTAGAGAGTAGTAGTATATTTAACTGTATGTTAGACGCCATTTTACAGTTTAGTAATATTTTACCAGTAAGAAGGGAAATCTCAGAGCATGTAGAATTTGAGAATTTTGACTTTTCCACATATTATTTCTTCTTTTCATCTTTGTTAATAATGGTTGATAGCTACCTTCGTTGTATATCGATGATATCAGACAAAGAATTCCGCTATAGCATTATTAAAAGATTCATGAAACTTACAATATCAAATGGATTTGAACTATTAAGTACTTCTAGAAGGCTTATTGACCACCAGGCTGCTTACGAAGAAGGCCATGTTCCCAAATTATCAGCTGTAAAAGAGAAAGTGTGTAATCATGTTACTGATGTTGTGAGATTCCAGGTTGGGATTGACTCTCAGAGTTTTCTAAACCCAACATCATACCTTTTTAAGTTTATTCTTCAATGGAGTCAATGTGGGAGGTATGAATCTGTACCCAAGAGTATAACTAACTATGTTGATTTCCATAAATTTCTTGACGATGAAGTTCAGGCTTTATACATATCAGAAGCGTCGTTGTCCACTTTAGTACTAGTTGGGCAAATCAATGTAGGATTCTGGGTCAGAAACGGAACTCCCATCACACATCAAAAAAGGATGTATACAAAATTTAATATGAGAGAGCTTACGTATATGAGTGATGTTTTCAACGTTCAATTTAGTATGTGCATGGCTAATCCTGATGATTTCATGGTTACATTCTTAACTCGATGGGGTCTCAAGAGCTGGTCTAATGGAACTCCAATGGGCGATTATCCTGACGATGAAACTACAATGGCAGTTGTTAATGAATGTCTCCTTTTATTAATTCAGTTGTTCACAGAAATAAAGTCTTTGATTGTGGTGTCATCCGTGGACAATTTTGAAAGGACATTAAAATCTGAAATAATTCATGCGCTCGCATTTAACCGTTGTACGTATGCACAGATTATGGATAATATACCAGAGCATATCACAAAGCATTCTACCTTTGATAAATATTTAGAGAAATATGCGCAGTTTACTCCCGCAACAGGCGGTGCTGAATGTGGTTCATTTTATCTGAAAGATGAGTATATACAAGACCTTGATCCTTACTACTTAGGTGTAAGTTCAAGTAAAAGATATGAAATTGAAAAGAGTGTTCGAAACTATATGAAAAATAAAGAAAAGAAAGATTTTGTTGATACTTATGTTCCTGTAAAAGAGGTTCATGATATTTTAAAGGATACTCCATACTATAATCTATACGCAATATCATCAGTGAATACTTTTGGAATATTCCTGAAAAGTACTTTGGAACATATTAAAAAATGTCGGTACGAAAGCTTACTTCCACGTGTAGTACATCTAATACATTTATGTGTTGTGAATAATTTGAACGATTTTATGAAGGTATTTTGGCATGAATATGAGATTATTGATACTGAGTTTTACCATTTCCATAGTATTGGTTCCATTTTGTACTCATTATTACTAGATGATATATTTTCCAATGTCCATGGTAAAATAAGGGAAATTTTTAGAGTTCTATCAGATAAAGCACCCCATATAGATGTGAATGGATATTTATTAGAACAGACGCCTTCCTTCAACCGGGAAATACTAAAATCTTCTAAGGAATCGAGGACTAGTAAAGAGGAAGAGTATTTAAGGAAAAAGAAATTAGCTCAAGCCAGAAGAGATAAAATTCTTCGAAAATTTTCTAAGCAACAAATGAAATTTATTGAAAAAAATGTTGCAATCAACACCTCGCTCAATAATTCAACATCTAATACACAAAATTCAGGTTGTGATATATCCATTACACCTCTATGCTGGGAATACCCCGATGATTCTTGTGTATTTTGCAAAATGGAAAAAAATGATGATTCGTTTGTATATTTCTCTTATCAAGAAAATAATATATGTGATTTTGGAATTGACTTTTCTACTCCAAAGTATATGACTGATATGCTTCAGTGGGAACAAAAATCATGCAATAAAAACGATAGAGATCTCAAGATGAAATATATTGAACAAGCTCCTGTACTTAGAATATGTGGCCACGGTTCACATATTAAATGTTTAGGGAATCATATGAAAAGTGCAGCAACAGTTCATACACAAACTACCAAAAATGTGCCCAATTCCTATGGATTTGGTTTGATATACTGTCCTGTTTGTAATTCGTTAATGAACTCATTTCTTCCAAAAATAGTCAAATTTAACAACAAGAGTCGAGAGTCGTTTTGGAAAAATATCGATCAACATTTCGATGTTTTCAACTTACCATCGGAATTAATGTTAACGTGCAGAAAGGCTTGCGATATTTTTGTTAAACTTGCTGGACATGATTCCACTAACAATTCGTTTAGGAGCACATATGACATTATCAGTAATTTATTGGTAAACTCTATTTCAAACTTAGAATTGAGGCTACGAAAATATATAATACCTGGGATGGATGAAAAACAATTGATGAACAAAATACCTAATCAGTGCCTAGTAACATTTAGATTACTTTCTGATCTACTAACTTTTACCAACAGTCAAATAAAAGACGATATTCATCCACTAATAGATTTTATGGAGAAGATACCTTTTTCAAATAATGGCACATACAATAATATTCTCTCGATTTCTAATACAATTTTTGTTCCTAATGAAACACTTTTAAATCCAACTGAACAAATTCTAGACCTCATTTATGCCAAAATGGAGGAAGATATTATTCTTCTTTGTAGAGGTATGTTAATGGTTGATTTCTATGAGTCAGTGAACGATATGGAGATTCCGTGGAATAAAGTTACTTTAGATGCAAAGAATGAGAACGAATTAGAAGATTATATCGTATCATCTACAGTCCTTGAGCAATATTTGAAATTTTTCAATTATACGATATCTGATGGAAGTTGGGATATAAACAAGGTTTCAAAGTGTTTTTATCATTTACTAAAAGGTACAACAACTGTGTTCCTAAGAAGGATTATCCTATTATTTCATGTGCATTATTCAATAGATGATGAAAAAATAAAAATTGAAAATAAATTGAGAGATTTTGAAAGTGCAATTCATTATTTAACTCATGGTGAGCTTAAAACTTTTGGAGAACTACTTTCAAACTTTTTGAAAAATTACGTCCCTTTAACAACTCTTAATTATGATAACACACCTGAAGAGGAAAGAATTGAAATATTTACAAAATTAGAACGAAAACATTTCCCTGCTATTTCATGTGGTCATTTAATCAAGTTACCACATAATTTATCCAAATTTTATACTAATGCAGAATATGAGGCAAATAAAATTGAAAAACTATTAGGAGGTGAATCTGTTTTATGTTTGTTATGTGGTTCGACGATGTGTATTCAAAAGCCGGTATCGTTACATGGTTACAAGATTGGTGAATGTACGAATCATTTACGTAATGAATGTGAATCAGATTCAAACTACGGGTTATTCTTGATGATGAGAACAAATATGATATATATTGCTTACGGTGATAGAGGAACATTTTATCATTCGCCGTATATTAACAGATATGGGGATACTGGTGAAGGTTTAAAATATGGAACTCCGGTGTTTCTAGATGATGAAAAATATGAGCATTTAACTAATGAAATTTTTATGGGGAACATGATCCCCCATATAGTGTTTAGAGCTACAGATGGTAATAGTGATCAAGGTGGATGGGAAACCTTATAGAAGAAAAGCAATAATTGATAAGCTCTCTATATTTACATAAGATGACTAAATAATTGAATGAAATGGCACATTGTAATAATAATAATATTATTATTATTATTATTAATTAACATAGAAGAAGCAAAAAATTTAAAAAAAAAATAAAAAAAAATTATCGTATATTAATAGTTGTTATATTATTAAATTGAAAACAACCCCACAAAGGAACTATATAAAACTCTAAGGGCAAGTTTTCTTTATAGCAGATGGTAGTTAGTTTGACTGAAATAAAACTAGATTAAAAACAAAGACAATTGACGAAAGTATAACTATACTGAAGTCTTCTTTAGATCTTCGGTAACTTCATTGACATTTGCATCAGTCTTTTGAGCACCTGGGTATCTACTACCTTTGTTTTTTGGTTTCTTAGCTTTCTTGGTCTTTTCAGGAACAGCTACTGGGTAACCCTTTTCATTAGCCTCTTGGTATTCTTTATTATTAGCGTATTCTTCTCTAATTGGAGCTAATAGTTGATTAATGGCATCAGCAACACCGGTTTTCAAATCAGGTGGAGACAATTTTTCATCTTTAAATGCTTGTTTCATTTCTTCAAATGATTCATAAGTGATTGGACCACCGAATTTTTCAGGTCTATCAATGAAAAATTCAAAATGATCATCACCGAATTTCAATTGTTGAATTGGAGCTACGACGAATTCTATGAATGACAATAGACCGTTCTCTTCTACATTACCTGGAGAACAGAATGCACCGTTGATCTTTTTCTTGACCACTTTAGGTTCTTCTAATAGATCGATCTTGGAGTTTGGATCCGAAGCAGACATTTTACCACCTTGACCTAAGCCTGGTACCATTGGATTCATTAGATGAGCTCTCTTCTTGTAACCGATTTTTTCCAAGTTTTCTTCAGCAAGAACGAAGATCTTTCTTTGATCGACACCACCGAATTGGGCATCAACATCCAAATAATGTTCATCAAGAGCTTGCATCAATGGGTAAATCAGGCCTGACAACAATGGGTTAGCAACTTGTTTCACAACATCAGCACCTGCTCTCTTTGCATCATTTTGAGAGACGATATTAGATAGTTTGAAGATATCCAAAGTGTACTCACCACCTTGTTGATAAGAAGATCCTACGACGAATTTCAATTTTTCAATTGGTACATTAATCGATCTTAAGATAGCTTTAATAGAGCATTCGTAATATTTAGCTCTGTAATTGACGACTTCCAAAGGAGCCTTCATGTTATCTAAGAACGCGTGTAGATCTGCTAGTAATACAGTGACTTCGCAACCAGCTTTTAAGAAGTCTGCCAATTTAGTCATTGCGACGAAGTAACCACAATGTGGTCTACCAGTTGGAGCAGTCCCCCAGTATAATTTCAAATGTCTCTTTTCGACCTCTAGGACATTCTTAATGATTTGTGGGTTTAGTACTTCTTGTAAGTTCTTTGTAATTAAGTTGAAAGCAACTTGAGGGTCTACAGTAGTAGTAACAGTAGTAGATTCAGTCATAATAATAATGTATTTGTTATTGATTATTGTCGATGAGATTGTGAATATGTTATAAGAAAAAGTATACTAAATTAAAAATGAACTAAAAGTAAAAGTAGAAGTATCCAAAATATCTCTAATTTTTATATATAAAAACCTAATTGGGCATAATGATGAGTCTTAACGATAAAAGCTGTCAATTCGATCACGTTAGAACTGTTGTCAAGATTTGATAATCTAAGCAAATTGAAGGTAAAAAGAAAACTAGAAAATTTTTCACTTCGCGCGCGCTGAACTGTCAGAGAGAGGTTTGCCTATTACTGAAAGTGTGACTAATAAAGAGACAAAAACGGGCAAAAAAAAGCGACATAGCTTCGTGATCATGTGATGTGCACGTGACACTGAAATATTATTGCATTTTGATTTTATTTGAAATTGTTTTGTTTGGTATAATACGTATAAGCATCAAGCAAACCAAGTATTTTTCAAGGGGTAAGAGAGAGGAAGAGTGGGATAAGCAACGTTATGCAAGTGTAATACTCACACAGTCTGGTACTACTTAATGTACAACAAGCAATCATGACAAAATACGTCTGTATACGTGTATAGTAACCACCATACTAATAAATTGGTAATTACATAGCAATGAAAATAAACTAAATTAAGGAGACGGAAACGGCAAAATAGTGTATAAACCGTTTCCGTTCGTCCATCTATCCACGCATAATATTATTTCTTTTGCCTAGTTCTATTACTCGTTTACTATACGTATTATAGTTGGTTGATTTGTTTTTGCATGACTCTCTCTCTCTGTCTTAACCAAGATACGACGAGCAATAAAAAGTAGATTACCAATCTTTCTTCGACGTTTTCTCTCTCCTGTGACAGCATTCAGTCTTCCATTCCCCATAATAAAATAATCCAAACAGCAATCTTTGAGTGGTTTTTGTATCTCTATACGAGGCAGAGAAATATAGCCGCAGAATCTCGACAGTCAAATTTACGATAAGATTATCATACGCAGGGGGAAATTAATACATAATAAAGTGGGATACGTCCAGCTCGTACACCGTGATGTGCCATTCCAAGAAAAAAAGAAATCGCTTCGTTTGTTCGTTCTTCGCCGTATGTTAACGTGGCAAAATCTGTCTGCACGGGGTTCTCTCTACTAAAAGCGATTTTGCGTATGAATGTGGGGGAGGGGAAAGACAGAGAGACACCGCGATGATAAAACTAGAAGCACTGGAAACCCACACACCGCAGCGAGTGGCCCAAGCCGTTACCGCGAAAGAGAGCCAAAAAAGCAAGTTGCGAAGGTGCGGGCGTGTTACTGCAGCCCCTTCTCGGCAGCAGGCCCTTGAGAATCAGAACAATTCTTTTTTGGGAAAGGGCGAACTGCGTGGTTTGTGTGGCACGTTCTGTGGGTGTCGCGGGTCATACACAGACCCACACACCACACCCTCCTCCCGTTATTTGCTATTGTTTATAGATATACATATTACATATTTGTGTTTTTAACTGCGCTTTTATTACAGCAAGAATTATCGCATTATTAGTTTATTGCCGCTCTCTACTTGTATCTCATTCGTTCCCTCACACTCGTTATTTACTATAGCAGCATGTCAATAGTATTATTATTTTCATCATTTTCTCGCTCGTATTATTATTTTTATTGCTATTATTATTGCAATATATTTTTCATGGCGAAAAAGAAAAAGGTACCAAGAAGGTAGTCAGAATCACACGACTACGATAGGTAAAAAATTTGTAGATATATATATATATATAGGAGCTAGTATGACGTTGTTTGTTGTCTCTTGATACTGAAGTTTCCTTAAACCTTTATATATATTCCTTATAATTCTTATATTCATATATCTGTAATCAACTTTCGTTTACTTTATTGATCCAGTCGTTGGTATTCTATCTTTTTGCGTGATTGTTTGGCTCATCTTACTCTTTTTTTTTTCTCTATTCATTCATTTATTTGCTTGTTTTTTTGGCTACCTCAACTATAAAAAACTACTATTATCCATCTTTCTTTTGACCTCAACATGGCTGAACAATCTGAAACCGCTACTGAAAGTTCACAATCTTCTCAAGGGTCTTATATCCCTTCATCTGCTTCTGCTGCTTTAGGTTCTTTATCTCGTTTAAGTAAACGAGGTATGAATAATATTCACAGAGTGAAACAAAATGGTAAAGAATACGCTAATAAATTATACCCAAATAAATTCACTTCATTCTCTTACCCATACTCTTCGTCTTCCTCGAAGAATGATACCAAATTTAACAGTATTACGTCAAATACTAGTACCGCCGATTCATCAAATTCTCCATCATTGAAATTGAAAAATGTAGAGAATAATGAAAAGGCAGTCGATCCTTTAACTTATAATGAAAACGATTCTCAATTCTCTTTCGAATCTGATGCTACTACATTAGTGAATAGTGGAGGCTTGGATTCGCGCCATGGAAGTGTCTCTATGATTACCAAATTACATTCTTCAAAGAATGATATGAATTCTGATATTAACTTTAACTTCTCGGCTCCTTCTCGTACTTCGACAAGTAGTACCCTATTGGAAAAAGAAGTCATATTAGAAGAAGATGAAAGATTGGTTTTACAACCTTGTCCAAAGATTAAAGAAAAAATTTGCTCTTTTGGTCTCGAAAGAGCTCATGAATTAGGAAAAGATGATCATTTACATTATTATCAATTGCCTTTCCCATGGAGAGAAAATAGATATATCATCTATAATTACAGATTTTATGATTCTCATAAAAAATCGTTCCTTTCAATTCTTAATTGGTATGGATGGCATAACGAATCAACAAACATTTGGACTCATTTGTTTGGGGCCATTTATATGGCTTATATCGCATTTTTCCAATTCCCAAATACGGAAGTTTATCAATCAGAAAAAGTACCAACAATGGCGAAAGGTATTGCATTTGTATTCTTATTGGCTTCAATTAAATGTCTGTTGGCTTCAACGTTTTGGCATACTTTTAATGGTACTTCATTTTTAGGTTTACGTAGAAGGTTTGCATGCGTAGATTATAGTGGTATTACTATCTTAATCACAGCATCAATCCTATCTACAGAATTTGCAACTTTGTTCGGTCACACAACTGCTATGGTTTCTTTTATGTCTACATCGATGGTTTTAGGATTGATCGGGATTTATTTGAATTGTTCTCCAAAATTCGATTCTCCAGAGGCAAGACCTTTAAGAATTAAATTCTTTATCTTATTAGTTGCCGTGGGTGGTTTATCCTTCTTACAGACAATTTATTACGAAGGTTTCCATAACACTACATCTTTGTTGATGCCAGTAACAAATAAATCAATCATTTGGTATAGCGTAGGTGTTGTCTTCTACGGTTCTTTCATCCCAGAAAGATTCAGATCAGACGTCACCGTAGATGACTCCATTCCAACCCAGAAGGAATTGGCCTCGGATTTAAATATCATCACCACTCATAAGGATATCCATTTCAGAGAGGAACCGACTTGTACTTGTCACAGCGCCGTCAAGAATTTGACCTCGTTGTGGTGGGTCGATTACGCATTCTCTTCTCATACATTATGGCATTTCTTTGTTGTCTTGGGTGCCATTGGTCATTACCGTGCTATCATTGACATATACACAAAGAAATGGTTGATGTAACAAGCAAAACAAAAATAGAATTTGGGAATCATATTCTTCCTTTTGAAAGTTTGACCTACCGTTAGGTCTGCTGAACTCTCCAGCAATCTCGTGTTCACACACTCATTTACATATTGCGCAAACGCATATGCACACATTTTTACGAAAATACATATTCATATTTTATGACACTTTGTTAATAACAAGAACTTTTTCATTTTATTTATAATTCTTTTCTTCTGCCTTTCAAATTATACAAATACATACGGAATATATACAGATGGTTATTTATTAATAAATAAAAACAAAATGATACCATGAAAGACACCGTTCCCTTTTTATTTCTTATTTTCCCTTGCATTCTTCTTCAATTTCATCAACGATATCCCATATTATATCATCAACTATCTGTTCATTGAATAGTTTGTCGAGGGTCTTGATTTGACAATCTCTCGTTTCTTGTTCTTTCACTTGTTCCAGATATTTCAATTCCGAGCCAACAGTCACGATTTTTGCTTCACCGCCATTGAAGCAACTCACGGTGGGATAATAGCCTAGACGGTTGTTGTTAACATATTTATTCCTTAACAATTGAACACCTTTTACATCGCTTAAATTGTTCATTATGTCACGAGGATCATCGCCCTCCATTGATTTATCAATCTTGTTGTCTGGTGTTGAACCATTATGTCCATTGAGGGATTGATCTTCCGCATGACGAGTCCCACCATTCTTCCAATAATTATAATAAAATTTCTCGTTGTATTGTAATTCACTGAAAGGTGGTAAAAATGGATTTAAATCCTCGAACGCAGTCCCTAAATATTCCCCATTCAAATATAATTTCAAAGAGGATCCTTTCAAATTGTAGTAGTCTTGTCTCTCTCGATGATCCGATGAATAATATTCAGGTTTAGTAGTCTTCACATAATCAGTCCCCTCAAATAGCAATTGTCCCTTATATCTAATGGCAATTTGATCCCGTACAACATTTGTATAGTCAATATCTTGTAACAAAGCTTTTTGAAATTCCTTTTGTGATGGTTTCCAATTCTTTGATTTCTTTCTATGTGGTCCAGATGTCAACGATTGATCATTCTCTAACGTGACATCCGAATTTAGTATCCCTTTGGAACCAGATTTCAATAATGCATCCAATCTTCTCATAGTATACTCTTTGGCTTGTTCAATTTGTTCTTGTGTATCAGGTAATGTCAATAAAACCCCAATTCGATCTCCTTCTTTCAATTGCCTTTCAGTTTGAATCTTTTTACTTAATTTACCTTCGTGTACAGATTCTAGCGCTTCGTCTCTGACACCATATCCATATACATCAAAACCAACAGGTGCTTCGAGACTCATCTCTCTTCTAGATACACCAAATCGTAAATGAGGACTGTTATCTATGGCATCCTTTTTTTTAACTTCATTATCTCCATCAGCTTCATCATTTACCGAGACAGCACCACCTTTCAGTACAATTACTTCCCAATATGATACACCTTCCTTGATACAGACATCACATCTTCCAGATCTCCAACCCATTGATTGTATAACACCTACAGTATCATTGCCGCCATTTATCATTGAAAGACCATCGGATCTATCCATTGTATTGAAACCTGGTTTCTCAAAAGGATACTCAGTATTGCAATAACCTAACTCTGTGAACTGACGAATTGGAGCACATGGCGTATATATGAAATGTCGTTTATTTAATGGAGTATCGATAGGTTTGCTGAACCCTTTATATGTTTCTTGGTATTCTAGAAATGAAGGGCGTTGTTTATCACTATCAATTTCAAAATCTTCTTTTTGGTACGGTATTATTCCGATCTTCATATTCAAAGCAGTTGACGTTGTAGTCTAGATGATATAAATAGATTTTGGAACTGTCCCTAATGATTATTTCCTTGCTTATAAGATCTTTTTTTCTTACTACGAGTTAGCATATACGCTTGAGGATGTCAATATAACATCGTTACATTATTGTTTTCAAGCTTTGTTGACGCTACAGCCTCAGCTAGAAAAAAAAAATCATTACAGGAAATTTCACTTAAAATGCGATGACCTACTATTCCATTCAAAATAGGCATATCAGCTCGTAAGAATAAGATGTATTTCACTTTACAATAACAAAGAGCATAGATAATATATCATCTGTTAACAAGGCAAGGTACAAGTGTCTCATCATGAAACCTAATGATAGCCAAACCATAAAGAAAGAGACCGCATCAAGGAGGACCTCGATCAAGATTGAGAAAAAGGTATTAGATAAAAAACCTGGATTACCACTTACAAGAATAGTCAATACCCCTATAGCAGCATGTAAAAGATGTAAACAAAAAAAAATTAAATGTGATAAACTATTACCAACCTGTACTCATTGCACAAAAGCTCACGTATCCTGTATATCTGTTGACCCTGCAACAGGAGAGGATGTTCCGCGGTCTTATGTCCTATTTCTAGAGGATACTCTTCAAAGCTTTCTAAAGAAATGTGAACAAGAAGATGTTGATTTAAAGAATGTAGGGTCAACGTTTCCTGTATCAAGTTCTGATCTGCCGTATACGGGTAAATCAATACAGGCCGGGTCCGATTCGACGTATTACTTGCGGGATGATGGCTTACTGGGAGATTTCCTCATCAACCAAGGTCATTTAATAAAGAATGCCAGTAATATTGTCACACCACCAACTACGATTCCTTCATTAGATACAACATTAGCTGTAACAAGAAGTCCTGTCAAAGACAATGCAGCATCACTAAATTTTGGTAAATCAAATAAAGATATAAATAGTCTTGCATCAATGAAAGACACAGATCCAAGTACCTTTCTAGGTGATTCTTCAGGTGTATCATTTGCCAAGTTAGTGTTTACAGCAACGAATATTAAACCTGAATTACTTGTTACAGAGACTGATCACGATGTGGATAAAAAAAATACAACTTTAAAGGAAGATGATTATCAAAAAGCTCAAGATATCGATAATGACATGTTACAATTACCAGATAAATTTGAAGCACAATCATTAATTGTGAGTTTCTTTTCATACACTAACGTTCAATTACCAATCCTTCATAGGGAATTTTTTTTGAAGAAATATTTTGAACCAATTTATGGACCATGGGATTATAATATTTCACTGTTGTCTGATTATACTGAAATTAATAAATCGTTTACTCTTCCGAATAATATATTTATTGATACAGATTCAGGAGATGAAAAGGAGATACGTAGTCCATGGTACAATATCTGGAAAAGCTATACAAGATCCAAAACACATAAAATTCCCAAAGTACCAAAAAGGTTCCATATCCCATTGTTTTTCCTGAACATTGTATTTGCAATTGGCTATGCTACAGACGTAATACAATCTAATATCTCTAGAGTTGTTGCATTTAAGAAAAGAACAGCCCATTACATTAATTCACTATTTGTTACTACAGACCGATTAGAGGCGTTATCTGGAACTTTATTACTGGTTATATATGCTCTGATGAGACCAAATACTCCAGGAGTATGGTATGTTTTGGGATCGGCATTGAGATTGACCGTTGATTTAGGTTTGCATACTGAAAAATTAAATATGAACTATGATCCATTCACAAGAGATATGAGAAGGAGATTATTTTGGTCGGTTTATTCCTTAGATAGGCAAGTATGTTCATATTTTGGTCGTCCGTTTGGAATTCCCGAGGAAAGTATAACAACTAGATATCCTAGCCTGTTAGATGATTCATATATAGTTACAAGAGATTTTGTTGAAAATGAAACAATAGTATCTGATTATTCCGATGCAGAGTACTATTCTGTATCAAGTAAACATATTGCAATATCCATGTTTAAAATAAGAAGATTACAAGCTTCTATTGTAAGAATATTATATGCCCCTCACTCAGAATTGCCAAGAACATTCAAAAATATTGAAGAATGGAGAACTACGACACTTAAAGAACTTGATCGTTGGTATACAGAAGACGTACCGAAGAATTCATTGAAGATGAATTGCGGTTTCAATACATTTGTATTTGATTTGAATTATCATTATTCAAAGCTTATTTTGTTCGGTATATCTCCAAAATGCCCAAATTTGACCAGTGAATCCTTCAAAGTGGTATTTGAGAGTTCTAAAGGAACTATTGATGTATTCCATAATCTTTGTATTAATAAGAAACTAAGTTACACATGGGTTGCTGTCCATAATATTTTCATGACCGGTATGACTTATTTATATGTAATATATTACTCCGATGATACCATATTAAAGGACGAATATGATGTTATGGAATATACAGCAAAAGTTTTAAATGTATTAAAGGAATTAATTGGAAAATGTGATTCTGCCAGAAACTGTTATCAAATTTATAAAACATTAGCAGCAGTAGTAAAAAGATTAAAATTAGACGACTTGACTGATAAATTGAAAGATAATGAACAATATAATTTAGGTACTCATAATGATCTTTTACCAAACTCTGATTATACCGATATATCACTAAATCAATTCTTTCAAGAGATGGAAAAGATTAATAATGGTCCGTCAACAGGCGGAAATAACCAGGAAGGAATTTCCAATACTAATGAGTTAGGGGCAAGGGACTTAACTGAGCCATCATTACTAAATGGTCCCGGGAATGGAATGGAACCTCAGGGAAGGTGTGCATCTGTTGGACAGGATTCAAATATGATAGATTTATTGTATCAAGTTTCTTCGCAATCTATATGGGATGAATTCTTTGTCAAGGGCAGTTCGAATGATAATACAGTTCCTGATGTGTATTTTTAGCTTTGAGATTTATTCTTTTCTTATCAGTACATCAATGTACTATTATGTGACGTATCAGAATATATTATGTAGTATTTTTAATAGAAATAATGTGTTATATATAACTACATTACTGTTAACACTCTCATTTTGCCATTTAATGTAAATAGGTTCTTTTTCTACCCAGTACAAATAAACTTAATTCTTAAAACTATGGAATCGGTACTATTTTTGTTTACATTGGGAAAGGTTACTTTGACATTATAAGATGGTTGCAACTGTAAAATGAAATATTCTCTACAAAATAATAAAAAATATGTAAACAAAAAACTAATAGTGATAATCTTTGAAAAAGATACTTGAAACTATACTCTAAAACTATATCCAATTTACATGTTGAATTAATAATTTTGGATATATTTTGGGTATATTTTGGATATATTTTTAATATATGATAATAAAAGTTTGGAAAAAAGACACTAACCGAAGTTACTTTACTTTGGGAATGCCTGATTGATATTGGAAGAAGACCCATATATAAACATCTTCTGTTACACCTTCATTAACCAAATCACTTGTAACAAAAATTGTCCAACATCTAATCCATTTATCATTAATAAAAATTGACCAAAACTCCTCTATTTTTTAATGAAGGAAAGCTTTGCTGCTCGGCGGCTATAAAATTAAATATCATATTTCCGTACTGAAAAAGGGTATTTTAAGTAGGTATAAAATTGTACAATAAAAAAGAATAACAAAACTAAACAATTCTCCCCAATCAGATAGAAACGTGATTTCGACAGAAGTCATGTCATTTTTAGAAGCTAATACTACCATTGGAGATAATGAATCCAGTTTTGATAAGGATTCCAATCGCTATAAAATTCAATTCCCTCTCACTCCATGTTACCAAAATAGGTCTTTTATTAATCATGTAACGGAAACAAGATATTTTAGATGTAATTTAAGGAGAATTGAAGGTTATAAATCTCCATTTAAATTGTTTAAAGATCTTTATGTCAGTCTTCAAATGGCACGACCAATTGTTATGACAGATTTAGGTAAATTTTTCGAAATTGCACCAGATGAAAGAAATATTAATTTTGAAAAAAATATTGATACCTGTAGAGAACATCCAAAATATGTTAATATCGTACCTTTGATATTATTTGTTCATGTAAAAACAAAGAGTCAACAGAGTCTATCTCAATTCATAATTACTAGACAGTATCACTTTCATTTACATGCTGGAAAACTCTTACTTAACAAAATTCACTCTCGAAATAAATCGTTTGAAATATATAATTTCATTGACACTTATGTCTCTTCATTATTTGATGACATGATTCATAAATGGTTTCAATGGACAGAGCTAATAATTCAAAATGGAGGTACTTATACTTTAAAACAAACCAATGGAAACTTCCTAAAAAGGTTATTATATCAAAAGTTTTGGAATGATCATTTTTACATACAAGATTCAAGGAAATATTCAGTGAACCAATTTAAAAGTTGTGTTCATGCGAATACTGCAGAACACATCAATAGATTTGGCTATTGGATGGATATTCAGAACAATATCATAATATTTGCTTCAACAATCTATGAAGCAAACGGAAAAGTTTCCCGGACGGTCAATGCTATTTGTTATTCAAATCATAAAGTTAAACAAATTTGTTATTTAATGTCATTTTACATTAATCTTGCCAGTATCTCATGTTTTACTTCTAATGTCCGGTAAACAAGCTACAGAGCGATTTTATTCTTCAGATTGTTAGAGTTTATGAACCTTATTCAAGCAACTATTGTGCATAAATAGTATAAACTTAAACAATACCCGTCATCTATTAGAAGTCTTTATTATCTATTTCCTTCTTCTGGTATTATGAAAAAGATGAAGGGCATAATATCGAGGCCGCCCCACTCTTAAGAAAAATTACCCATCCAAAGTTCACAATATTCCTATTCTTTGTCTCACAAAAAAAAATGCTATTAACTTTTCTGCGGTAAAACAAAATTTTTCATTTATGTATAGAAGAAACATGCGCGGAATATATACTTATAAATTTCAGAGGAGAGAAGATAGAAGACTAAAGTTACTTCGCAAATATTTAGGATTTTTGAAACAATTGAGAAACCCCTCTACATTTTCTTCAGCCAGTATATGTGAGTTTGAAATTTTATATTGAAATTATTGAGAGAGACGTCAACAGAGACATTATATGCGCTTTATAGCCCCTAATGAAAGCTACGGAGTTTCATGGATAAGATTGTTGAAGAGCCAAATTTTGAAACAAGATAATACCCAACTTTTTCTTTCAATGACAACGTAACAACAGGTCAGCATCTCTAGTAATTGTTCTTAATTATTTTACATTAGACATATTGGAAATGTAAACAATTTTTTGATACCTTTAACGTTCTATGAAGTACTGGTAACTCAATATCTTCTATTGAAAGAGGTTAAATTTAGTTTGCTGATCACAGGGAAGTCAACCTTTTTTCTTTATTTCCAAATGAGAGAGGGTCGACTTTCCAAATGAAAAAATATTGTTCTACTTTAATTATACTGAAAAATGAGTTAACTTTACTATTTACTTTTTCTTGTTCGCTAAATCTTTGTTTAGGAAATTAAAAATAAATTCGCTTCAAGAGATGTATTATTACCATTTTCGGATCAAATTATACTGGTAATAATAGATAAATTATTGCAGGCTCCTGCGGGGAGTTCAGGAGCTGTAAAATTCTAAAAAAAATATTATAGAAAAAGAACAGAGAATTTTCTGATAAAGTATGATGTAATTTGATTATAAAACATCATTGTATATATACTAATAACAACAATTATTCTAACAAGACATTTGCTTTTTCAAAATCCCTTTATATGAGTTTACTCAGATATTATCATCTTCGGAGTACTTAATATAATATAAGGATTAACTCTTTGAAATACATTTAGGACAAGATTATAACTGTTACATAGGTGAAAGTTAGGATTAAAAGATGACTCTAGGGGGTAGTACGTGTATACGGCCTCACAATTTATTGAACGTCAATGTCACCTATTTGTTAAAATATCTTCTGCCATTACTCTTGCTTCTAACTTTACAATTGAACCTGGTAGCGGCAGATGTCCAATTTAATTATCAAGGTTGCTACAAATCAAGTGATATTTCTTCTTCACTGGATGAAATTGGCTATTACCAATTTCAATCAGTAAACCATTGCCAGGAATCGTGTGGGAGTTCTGCTGTTGCCGCAATATTTGAAGGAAGTACTTGCTATTGCAGCGATTCTGCATCTTTTTTAGATAGCCTTACATCTCTCTCGGAGTCAGAATGTGACATCAATTGTAACGGTTGGCCATATCAAAAATGTGGTGGTTCAGCAGCAATGAATGTTTATATCAATACAGATGCAGTTGTCGATAGTACGACGAATAAGCAAAGCACGACGAGTTCATCTAGCAGCAGGTCCACTGCATTGACAACCACAACTACCTCGTCCCCTGGTACAAGTACAAGCCATTCAACCGCTTCCACATCTTCAAAATCCTTGTCGTCATCAATAGCGTCAGAAGTGTCATCATTATCTACTGATTTGTCTTCCTCTTCATCCTCAAGGAGAACATCTTCAAGTTCAAGTTCAAGATCTTCAACAAGTACTTCTTCTACCCAAGCACAAGTGTCCACTTATGTTTCTATTCGATACACTACTAATGTTGTTGTTCACTCTATAATTAAAACTTCAAATAGACCTGCATCAACCATATTAGTTACTGAAACCTCAATCGTTTCAACAGAAACAGCTAGTGCAGCCCCAAATTCAGACAACAATAACAAAACAACTAATGGCTCCCACAAAAAGTTAAGTGGTGGGGCAATTGCCGGTATTGTTATAGGTGTAGTGTTTGGTGTTATATTCCTAGTACTATTGGTGGCTTTATTATATTTCTTACATAGAAGGAACAAAAATCCCGATGATCTGGTAGTGGATTTAAGAGAAAACAAGCAATATCAACCCTATTCTTATGGTGAAGAAGAAATTTCTCCAGTAGTTGTTCCTTCTACAAATACACTAACAAGAGGTAATACCAAACACAGTATGCCACCAAAATCATGGGGCATTGTAAGAAGTAGTAAAACATCTTCTTCGTCAGGAAGTTTTCAATCAAAGAATGCTAGTGGGAATTTATTAAATGAAGAACCCCTACCGACAACAATAATAGACGAAAATAAGATACACAGTAATATGCGGGATGAAAACCCATCAAACCTTACGGGAACAAACCTTATGGAACACGCCAATACGTTTGAGGATCCTGTCACAATATATGCTAGTGAGAATATGTTTAGTGCAACCTCATTACAAGATATAGGAAATGACAACAGATTACGTATTGTAAACCCAGATGACCCGGAGAAACCATATGAATCATAAAATATATATTTTCTACTGACATAAGTAACGATATTCTAAAAAACTTAAATAATAATAATAATAATAATAATAATAATAATACTCTCTTCTACAGAAACGACACTAAAAACATATATATAAGAAATGCTTCAAACATATCCCTTCTTTTATGAATTTTTTTGTTTCAGTAATACCTATTTATTGATTAATATACTTATTAAAAGTATGATAATTGGTTTTAACTAATTTCGGATTTAGTTTACATGTTCAGGCCATAACACTAGTACACAGTGTAACTAAAGGGGTGACTAATATCTCAACGCAATCCGATGCTTCAAACCAAAGTTTGCTAAAAAGAGTATTGATGGAGATTCACCAACCAATTAAGTCAGTTATATATTTTATGAATTATGTGAAATCATAAGAAATAGAAATGGGTTGTGGGGAGGTAAGAAAAATTAAAGTGATAATTATGTTTTAAATCAGTGGAACAAGAAAACAAAGAATTCATATGATAATTCAAGTAGTCTCACTCCCTATAATTCCTCTAAATTGGTCAATTCAGTTGCTAATGTCATCGAAATATAACAACAACAACAAATGTTGCTAAATATGCAGTTTGCAACTTAACATAAGTCTTTTCAAGGCAAAGTTTGTAAAAAAAAAATTGCTTTCACTCGGAGTTGAACCGAGGATCTCCACATTACTAGTGTGGCGCCTTACCAACTTGGCCATAAAAGCGGTAAATCTACTTCGTGGTGTATTGGTAATCCGAGATGATCGAAGACAAAAGTATAACAAACGGTTATAATCAATTACTATTACTTGTTAAACAGAGTTACTGTTGTTAAACTGCTCATAATTTGTGCATAGTGACGTTGGACTATGTAGCTCCAATAAACCCTGACAGAAATTATGTGGGATAAATATATCTCGAATGTGTTATGAAGCGCGTTATAGTATGAAACAAATATTACGTAATGATTAGGTAATAGGAGAAACCGATTGTCGAGAAAAATAAATAATATATAAAGACAGAGAATTCTGAACTTACATTCTGAGTTAGATTCTATTCGTTCTATAAATTATATATAATAAACAATCACTTACAA